>NC_063216.1:7919086-8017092 GCF_020740725.1 Corvus hawaiiensis
CAGAAGGCGAAGAACCAAGCAGCTGGGCACCGGGCTCATGTACTCAGGGGAGCCAATTTCAAATGTCCAGCCAAGAGCTGCTTCACAAGCACATGCAGCTGAGAATGCTCTGGCTGCTTCAGAAAGGAAGGCGCAGCCCTTGCACTCCTGGGCACAAGCTGGCCAGCAGCAGGTTCCTAAACCTTCCGTGCTGCAGAGTGCATGCAGCTGGAGCACAGCCAGGAGGAGGCGTCCAGAAAGAAGGCGTTCTTCAAGTCCCCCCCTCCTCCAGGCAGCCTTGAAACTGAGCACAACACACTGCGCCTCGGGGAGCTTCTTCTTTCCTCAGATAGATGGACCGTCCCCTTCTTCACTCTCGCAGCTCCCTTGCCCACTTGCAGCAGCTGCTGCCAAAGAAGAAGGCTCCAGGGGTAACAGCCTCTGCTGGGCTGAACCTTCCCCTTGCCTCACGTCAAGCACCAGAAACTGTCCTCTGCACTCTGTTTTTCCCTTCTCCACCGCATCTACCACTGTCATCTCTGCATCTCCAAGCATGAAGCTAGCAGAATTGGTTCCAGGGAATACTGGAAGAGAAATAGGTAGCAGCACAAGTAGCCGCAGCTTGAACTTTCTGCTTCCGACTGCTAAAGTGAATCCGCAAACAAGCGAGTGCCACGCACGCTTCCTCTTGCAGCCCGGGCCATTCGCACAGCAGCCTGCTGCTCTGCCTTCGTTCTTATGCTCTTCGTAGCAGGTCGCGCTTTCGTTTAGCTGGAGACGAACAGTCGTCTGCTTCTCGCCCAGAGAGCACGGTGCTGGCAGCGAAAGCCTCCAGGCTGCTGCCTCTGCCCAAACACGCCTGGCCTCTGCACTTTCTCTCTCAGCGCTAGGTAGCAGCACATTCGGTCTGCGTGGTAGCCTGAATCTTAACGGAAAGCTTCTCAGCTAAGTCTCGCACAGAGAACAGTTTGAGGTCAACGAGCTTAGCCGGAGCTTACCCTCGACGCGTGGAAACCTGTATTTGCAGCACATCCTAGTGGTAGCCCTCTTTCCTTTCCAGCCTGCACAGCGCCGGCAGACGGCGGTGCTCTCTGCACCTGCCTTCTCACTTGCAAGTACCAGCGCCAAGCTTACAGCCTTGCAGGGAGCGAAGAGGCGGATAGGCGTCTCGCCCAGAAGAAGGTGCCAGGACCAAAAGATGGTCTTCCTTTCTCCTGCTCCTTGCCCGAATTGTGGTGCTGCGTTGAAAGTCTTGCCCAGCGAAAAGCTACTCCAGCAAGTGTTTCTCTCCAAACGCATTTCGCTGAGCGAGAGCTACACGGACAGTTTGCACTCGGTGAAACAGCAAGAAAATGCTTGTCCGTCGAGCTGAAGGAAAATCCCTGCACAGCACACTGTGGCTGCGTGCGGTGTTCACGCTGAAGAGCGGCAAAGCTCCAAGCCATGGCTGGGCTTCACTTCTGTCCAGAGCACAGAAGGCGAAGAACCAAGCAGCTGGGCACCGGGCTCATGTACTCAGGGGAGCCAATTTCAAATGTCCAGCCAAGAGCTGCTTCACAAGCACATGCAGCTGAGAATGCTCTGGCTGCTTCAGAAAGGAAGGCGCAGCCCTTGCACTCCTGGACACAAGCTGGCCAGCAGCAGGTTCCTAAACCTTCCGTGCTGCAGAGTGCATGCAGCTGGAGCACAGCCAGGAGGAGGCGTTCAGAAAGAAGGCGTTCTTCAAGTCCCCCCCTCCTCCAGGCAGCCTTGAAACTGAGCACAACACACTGCGCCTCGGGGAGCTTCTTCTTTCCTCAGATAGATGGACCGTCCCCTTCTTCACTCTCGCAGCTCCCTTGCCCACTTGCAGCAGCTGCTGCCAAAGAAAAAGGCTCCAGGGGTAACAGCCTCTGCTGGGCTGAACCTTCCCCTTGCCTCACGTCAAGCACCAGAAACTGTCCTCTGCACTCTGTTTTTCCCTTCTCCACCGCATCTACCACTGTCATCTCTGCATCTCCAAGCATGAAGCTAGCAGAATTGGTTCCAGGGAATACTGGAAGAGAAATAGGTAGCAGCACAAGTAGCCGCAGCTTGAACTTTCTGCTTCCGACTGCTAAAGTGAATCCGCAAACAAGCGAGTGCCACGCACGCTTCCTCTTGCAGCCCGGGCCATTCGCACAGCAGCCTGCTGCTCTGCCTTCGTTCTTATGCTCTTCGTAGCAGGTCGCGCTTTCGTTTAGCTGGAGACGAACAGTCATCTGCTTCTCGCCCAGAGAGCACGGTGCTGGCAGCGAAAGCCTCCAGGCTGCTGCCTCTGCCCAAACACGCCTGGCCTCTGCACTTTCTCTCTCAGCGCTACGTAGCAGCACATTCGGTCTGCGTGGTAGCCTGAATCTTAACGGAAAGCTTCTCAGCTAAGTCTCGCACAGAGAACAGTTTGAGGTCAACGAGCTTAGCCGGAGCTTACCCTCGACGCGTGCAAACCTGTATTTGCAGCACATCCTAGTGGTAGCCCTCTTTCCTTTCCAGCCTGCACAGCGCCGGCAGACGGCGGTGCTCTCTGCACCTGCCTTCTCACTTGCAAGTACCAGCGCCAAGCTTACAGCCTTGCAGGGAGCGAAGAGGCGGATAGGCGTCTCGCCCAGAAGAAGGTGCCAGGACCAAAAGATGGTCTTCCTTTCTCCTGCTCCTTGCCCGAATTGTGGTGCTGCGTTGAAAGTCTTGCCCAGCGAAAAGCTACTCCAGCAAGTGTTTCTCTCCAAACGCATTTCGCTGAGCGAGAGCTACACGGACAGTTTGCACTCGGTGAAACAGCAAGAAAATGCTTGTCCGTCGAGCTGAAGGAAAATCCCTGCACAGCACACTGTGGCTGCGTGCGGTGTTCACGCTGAAGAGCGGCAAAGCTCCAAGCCATGGCTGGGCTTCACTTCTGTCCAGAGCACAGAAGGCGAAGAACCAAGCAGCTGGGCACCGGGCTCATGTACTCAGGGGAGCCAATTTCAAATGTCCAGCCAAGAGCTGCTTCACAAGCACATGCAGCTGAGAATGCTCTGGCTGCTTCAGAAAGGAAGGCGCAGCCCTTGCACTCCTGGACACAAGCTGGCCAGCAGCAGGTTCCTAAACCTTCCGTGCTGCAGAGTGCATGCAGCTGGAGCACAGCCAGGAGGAGGCGTCCAGAAAGAAGGCGTTCTTCAAGTCCCCCCCTCCTCCAGGCAGCCTTGAAACTGAGCACAACACACTGCGCCTCGGGGAGCTTCTTCTTTCCTCAGATAGATGGACCGTCCCCTTCTTCACTCTCGCAGCTCCCTTGCCCACTTGCAGCAGCTGCTGCCAAAGAAGAAGGCTCCAGGGGTAACAGCCTCTGCTGGGCTGAACCTTCCCCTTGCCTCACGTCAAGCACCAGAAACTGTCCTCTGCACTCTGTTTTTCCCTTCTCCACCGCATCTACCACTGTCATCTCTGCATCTCCAAGCATGAAGCTAGCAGAATTGGTTCCAGGGAATACTGGAAGAGAAATAGGTAGCAGCACAAGTAGCCGCAGCTTGAACTTTCTGCTTCCGACTGCTAAAGTGAATCCGCAAACAAGCGAGTGCCACGCACGCTTCCTCTTGCAGCCCGGGCCATTCGCACAGCAGCCTGCTGCTCTGCCTTCGTTCTTATGCTCTTCGTAGCAGGTCGCGCTTTCGTTTAGCTGGAGACGAACAGTCATCTGCTTCTCGCCCACAGAGCACGGTGCTGGCAGCGAAAGCCTCCAGGCTGCTGCCTCTGCCCAAACACGCCTGGCCTCTGCACTTTCTCTCTCAGCGCTAGGTAGCAGCACATTCGGTCTGCGTGGTAGCCTGAATCTTAACGGAAAGCTTCTCAGCTAAGTCTCGCACAGAGAACAGTTTGAGGTCAACGAGCTTAGCCGGAGCTTACCCTCGACGCGTGGAAACCTGTATTTGCAGCACATCCTAGTGGTAGCCCTCTTTCCTTTCCAGCCTGCACAGCGCCGGCAGACGGCGGTGCTCTCTGCACCTGCCTTCTCACTTGCAAGTACCAGCGCCAAGCTTACAGCCTTGCAGGGAGCGAAGAGGCGGATAGGCGTCTCGCCCAGAAGAAGGTGCCAGGACCAAAAGATGGTCTTCCTTTCTGCTGCTCCTTGCCCGAATTGTGGTGCTGCGTTGAAAGTCTTGCCCAGCGAAAAGCTACTCCAGCAAGTGTTTCTCTCCAAACGCATTTCGCTGAGCGAGAGCTACACGGACAGTTTGCACTCGGTGAAACAGCAAGAAAATGCTTGTCCGTCGAGCTGAAGGAAAATCCCTGCACAGCACACTGTGGCTGCGTGCAGTGTTCACGCTGAAGAGCGGCAAAGCTCCAAGCCATGGCTGGGCTTCACTTCTGTCCAGAGCACAGAAGGCGAAGAACCAAGCAGCTGGGCACCGGGCTCATGTACTCAGGGGAGCCAATTTCAAATGTCCAGCCAAGAGCTGCTTCACAAGCACATGCAGCTGAGAATGCTCTGGCTGCTTCAGAAAGGAAGGCGCAGCCCTTGCACTCCTGGACACAAGCTGGCCAGCAGCAGGTTCCTAAACCTTCCGTGCTGCAGAGTGCATGCAGCTGGAGCACAGCCAGGAGGAGGCGTCCAGAAAGAAGGCGTTCTTCAAGTCCCCCCCTCCTCCAGGCAGCCTTGAAACTGAGCACAACACACTGCGCCTCGGGGAGCTTCTTCTTTCCTCAGATAGATGGACCGTCCCCTTCTTCACTCTCGCAGCTCCCTTGCCCACTTGCAGCAGCTGCTGCCAAAGAAGAAGGCTCCAGGGGTAACAGCCTCTGCTGGGCTGAACCTTCCCCTTGCCTCACGTCAAGCACCAGAAACTGTCCTCTGCACTCTGTTTTTCCCTTCTCCACCGCATCTACCACTGTCATCTCTGCATCTCCAAGCATGAAGCTAGCAGAATTGGTTCCAGGGAATACTGGAAGAGAAATAGGTAGCAGCACAAGTAGCCGCAGCTTGAACTTTCTGCTTCCGACTGCTAAAGTGAATCCGCAAACAAGCGAGTGCCACGCACGCTTCCTCTTGCAGCCCGGGCCATTCGCACAGCAGCCTGCTGCTCTGCCTTCGTTCTTATGCTCTTCGTAGCAGGTCGCGCTTTCGTTTAGCTGGAGACGAACAGTCGTCTGCTTCTCGCCCAGAGAGCACGGTGCTGGCAGCGAAAGCCTCCAGGCTGCTGCCTCTGCCCAAACACGCCTGGCCTCTGCACTTTCTCTCTCAGCGCTACGTAGCAGCACATTCGGTCTGCGTGGTAGCCTGAATCTTAACGGAAAGCTTCTCAGCTAAGTCTCGCACAGAGAACAGTTTGAGGTCAACGAGCTTAGCCGGAGCTTACCCTCGACGCGTGGAAACCTGTATTTGCAGCACATCCTAGTGGTAGCCCTCTTTCCTTTCCAGCCTGCACAGCGCCGGCAGACGGCGGTGCTCTCTGCACCTGCCTTCTCACTTGCAAGTACCAGCGCCAAGCTTACAGCCTTGCAGGGAGCGAAGAGGCGGATAGGCGTCTCGCCCAGAAGAAGGTGCCAGGACCAAAAGATGGTCTTCCTTTCTGCTGCTCCTTGCCCGAATTGTGGTGCTGCGTTGAAAGTCTTGCCCAGCGAAAAGCTACTCCAGCAAGTGTTTCTCTCCAAACGCATTTCGCTGAGCGAGAGCTACACGGACAGTTTGCACTCGGTGAAACAGCAAGAAAATGCTTGTCCGTCGAGCTGAAGGAAAATCCCTGCACAGCACACTGTGGCTGCGTGCAGTGTTCACGCTGAAGAGCGGCAAAGCTCCAAGCCATGGCTGGGCTTCACTTCTGTCCAGAGCACAGAAGGCGAAGAACCAAGCAGCTGGGCACCGGGCTCATGTACTCAGGGGAGCCAATTTCAAATGTCCAGCCAAGAGCTGCTTCACAAGCACATGCAGCTGAGAATGCTCTGGCTGCTTCAGAAAGGAAGGCGCAGCCCTTGCACTCCTGGACACAAGCTGGCCAGCAGCAGGTTCCTAAACCTTGCGTGCTGCGGAGTGCATGCAGCTGGAGCACAGCCAGGAGGAGGCGTCCAGAAAGAAGGCGTTCTTCAAGCCCCCCCCTCCTCCAGGCAGCCTTGAAACTGAGCACAACAAACTGCGCCTCGGGGAGCTTCTTCTTTCCTCAGCTAGATGGACCGTCCCCTTCTTCACTCTCGCAGCTCCCTTGCCCACTTGCAGCAGCTGCTGCCAAAGAAGAAGGCTCCAGGGGTAACAGCCTCTGCTGGGCTGAACCTTCCCCTTGCCTCACGTCAAGCACCAGAAACTGTCCTCTGCACTCTGTTTTTCCCTTCTCCACCGCATCTACCACTGTCATCTCTGCATCTCCAAGCATGAAGCTAGCAGAATTGGTTCCAGGGAATACTGGAAGAGAAATAGGTAGCAGCACAAGTAGCCGCAGCTTGAACTTTCTGCTTCCGACTGCTAAAGTGAATCCGCAAACAAGCGAGTGCCACGCACGCTTCCTCTTGCAGCCCGGGCCATTCGCACAGCAGCCTGCTGCTCTGCCTTCGTTCTTATGCTCTTCGTAGCAGGTCGCGCTTTCGTTTAGCTGGAGACGAACAGTCGTCTGCTTCTCGCCCAGAGAGCACGGTGCTGGCAGCGAAAGCCTCCAGGCTGCTGCCTCTGCCCAAACACGCCTGGCCTCTGCACTTTCTCTCTCAGCGCTAGGTAGCAGCACATTCGGTCTGCGTGGTAGCCTGAATCTTAACGGAAAGCTTCTCAGCTAAGTCTCGCACAGAGAACAGTTTGAGGTCAACGAGCTTAGCCGGAGCTTACCCTCGACGCGTGGAAACCTGTATTTGCAGCACATCCTAGTGGTAGCCCTCTTTCCTTTCCAGCCTGCACAGCGCCGGCAGACGGCGGTGCTCTCTGCACCTGCCTTCTCACTTGCAAGTACCAGCGCCAAGCTTACAGCCTTGCAGGGAGCGAAGAGGCGGATAGGCGTCTCGCCCAGAAGAAGGTGCCAGGACCAAAAGATGGTCTTCCTTTCTGCTGCTCCTTGCCCGAATTGTGGTGCTGCGTTGAAAGTCTTGCCCAGCGAAAAGCTACTCCAGCAAGTGTTTCTCTCCAAACGCATTTCGCTGAGCGAGAGCTACACGGACAGTTTGCACTCGGTGAAACAGCAAGAAAATGCTTGTCCGTCGAGCTGAAGGAAAATCCCTGCACAGCACACTGTGGCTGCGTGCAGTGTTCACGCTGAAGAGCGGCAAAGCTCCAAGCCATGGCTGGGCTTCACTTCTGTCCAGAGCACAGAAGGCGAAGAACCAAGCAGCTGGGCACCGGGCTCATGTACTCAGGGGAGCCAATTTCAAATGTCCAGCCAAGAGCTGCTTCACAAGCACATGCAGCTGAGAATGCTCTGGCTGCTTCAGAAAGGAAGGCGCAGCCCTTGCACTCCTGGACACAAGCTGGCCAGCAGCAGGTTCCTAAACCTTCCGTGCTGCAGAGTGCATGCAGCTGGAGCACAGCCAGGAGGAGGCGTCCAGAAAGAAGGCGTTCTTCAAGTCCCCCCCTCCTCCAGGCAGCCTTGAAACTGAGCACAACACACTGCGCCTCGGGGAGCTTCTTCTTTCCTCAGATAGATGGACCGTCCCCTTCTTCACTCTCGCAGCTCCCTTGCCCACTTGCAGCAGCTGCTGCCAAAGAAGAAGGCTCCAGGGGTAACAGCCTCTGCTGGGCTGAACCTTCCCCTTGCCTCACGTCAAGCACCAGAAACTGTCCTCTGCACTCTGTTTTTCCCTTCTCCACCGCATCTACCACTGTCATCTCTGCATCTCCAAGCATGAAGCTAGCAGAATTGGTTCCAGGGAATACTGGAAGAGAAATAGGTAGCAGCACAAGTAGCCGCAGCTTGAACTTTCTGCTTCCGACTGCTAAAGTGAATCCGCAAACAAGCGAGTGCCACGCACGCTTCCTCTTGCAGCCCGGGCCATTCGCACAGCAGCCTGCTGCTCTGCCTTCGTTCTTATGCTCTTCGTAGCAGGTCGCGCTTTCGTTTAGCTGGAGACGAACAGTCGTCTGCTTCTCGCCCAGAGAGCACGGTGCTGGCAGCGAAAGCCTCCAGGCTGCTGCCTCTGCCCAAACACGCCTGGCCTCTGCACTTTCTCTCTCAGCGCTACGTAGCAGCACATTCGGTCTGCGTGGTAGCCTGAATCTTAACGGAAAGCTTCTCAGCTAAGTCTCGCACAGAGAACAGTTTGAGGTCAACGAGCTTAGCCGGAGCTTACCCTCGACGCGTGGAAACCTGTATTTGCAGCACATCCTAGTGGTAGCCCTCTTTCCTTTCCAGCCTGCACAGCGCCGGCAGACGGCGGTGCTCTCTGCACCTGCCTTCTCACTTGCAAGTACCAGCGCCAAGCTTACAGCCTTGCAGGGAGCGAAGAGGCGGATAGGCGTCTCGCCCAGAAGAAGGTGCCAGGACCAAAAGATGGTCTTCCTTTCTGCTGCTCCTTGCCCGAATTGTGGTGCTGCGTTGAAAGTCTTGCCCAGCGAAAAGCTACTCCAGCAAGTGTTTCTCTCCAAACGCATTTCGCTGAGCGAGAGCTACACGGACAGTTTGCACTCGGTGAAACAGCAAGAAAATGCTTGTCCGTCGAGCTGAAGGAAAATCCCTGCACAGCACACTGTGGCTGCGTGCGGTGTTCACGCTGAAGAGCGGCAAAGCTCCAAGCCATGGCTGGGCTTCACTTCTGTCCAGAGCACAGAAGGCGAAGAACCAAGCAGCTGGGCACCGGGCTCATGTACTCAGGGGAGCCAATTTCAAATGTCCAGCCAAGAGCTGCTTCACAAGCACATGCAGCTGAGAATGCTCTGGCTGCTTCAGAAAGGAAGGCGCAGCCCTTGCACTCCTGGACACAAGGTGGCCAGCAGCAGGTTCCTAAACCTTCCGTGCTGCAGAGTGCATGCAGCTGGAGCACAGCCAGGAGGAGGCGTCCAGAAAGAAGGCGTTCTTCAAGTCCCCCCCTCCTCCAGGCAGCCTTGAAACTGAGCACAACACACTGCGCCTCGGGGAGCTTCTTCTTTCCTCAGATAGATGGACCGTCCCCTTCTTCACTCTCGCAGCTCCCTTGCCCACTTGCAGCAGCTGCTGCCAAAGAAGAAGGCTCCAGGGGTAACAGCCTCTGCTGGGCTGAACCTTCCCCTTGCCTCACGTCAAGCACCAGAAACTGTCCTCTGCACTCTGTTTTTCCCTTCTCCACCGCATCTACCACTGTCATCTCTGCATCTCCAAGCATGAAGCTAGCAGAATTGGTTCCAGGGAATACTGGAAGAGAAATAGGTAGCAGCACAAGTAGCCGCAGCTTGAACTTTCTGCTTCCGACTGCTAAAGTGAATCCGCAAACAAGCGAGTGCCACGCACGCTTCCTCTTGCAGCCCGGGCCATTCGCACAGCAGCCTGCTGCTCTGCCTTCGTTCTTATGCTCTTCGTAGCAGGTCGCGCTTTCGTTTAGCTGGAGACGAACAGTCGTCTGCTTCTCGCCCAGAGAGCACGGTGCTGGCAGCGAAAGCCTCCAGGCTGCTGCCTCTGCCCAAACACGCCTGGCCTCTGCACTTTCTCTCTCAGCGCTAGGTAGCAGCACATTCGGTCTGCGTGGTAGCCTGAATCTTAACGGAAAGCTTCTCAGCTAAGTCTCGCACAGAGAACAGTTTGAGGTCAACGAGCTTAGCCGGAGCTTACCCTCGACGCGTGGAAACCTGTATTTGCAGCACATCCTAGTGGTAGCCCTCTTTCCTTTCCAGCCTGCACAGCGCCGGCAGACGGCGGTGCTCTCTGCACCTGCCTTCTCACTTGCAAGTACCAGCGCCAAGCTTACAGCCTTGCAGGGAGCGAAGAGGCGGATAGGCGTCTCGCCCAGAAGAAGGTGCCAGGACCAAAAGATGGTCTTCCTTTCTGCTGCTCCTTGCCCGAATTGTGGTGCTGCGTTGAAAGTCTTGCCCAGCGAAAAGCTACTCCAGCAAGTGTTTCTCTCCAAACGCATTTCGCTGAGCGAGAGCTACACGGACAGTTTGCACTCGGTGAAACAGCAAGAAAATGCTTGTCCGTCGAGCTGAAGGAAAATCCCTGCACAGCACACTGTGGCTGCGTGCAGTGTTCACGCTGAAGAGCGGCAAAGCTCCAAGCCATGGCTGGGCTTCACTTCTGTCCAGAGCACAGAAGGCGAAGAACCAAGCAGCTGGGCACCGGGCTCATGTACTCAGGGGAGCCAATTTCAAATGTCCAGCCAAGAGCTGCTTCACAAGCACATGCAGCTGAGAATGCTCTGGCTGCTTCAGAAAGGAAGGCGCAGCCCTTGCACTCCTGGACACAAGCTGGCCAGCAGCAGGTTCCTAAACCTTCCGTGCTGCAGAGTGCATGCAGCTGGAGCACAGCCAGGAGGAGGCGTCCAGAAAGAAGGCGTTCTTCAAGTCCCCCCCTCCTCCAGGCAGCCTTGAAACTGAGCACAACACACTGCGCCTCGGGGAGCTTCTTCTTTCCTCAGATAGATGGACCGTCCCCTTCTTCACTCTCGCAGCTCCCTTGCCCACTTGCAGCAGCTGCTGCCAAAGAAGAAGGCTCCAGGGGTAACAGCCTCTGCTGGGCTGAACCTTCCCCTTGCCTCACGTCAAGCACCAGAAACTGTCCTCTGCACTCTGTTTTTCCCTTCTCCACCGCATCTACCACTGTCATCTCTGCATCTCCAAGCATGAAGCTAGCAGAATTGGTTCCAGGGAATACTGGAAGAGAAATAGGTAGCAGCACAAGTAGCCGCAGCTTGAACTTTCTGCTTCCGACTGCTAAAGTGAATCCGCAAACAAGCGAGTGCCACGCACGCTTCCTCTTGCAGCCCGGGCCATTCGCACAGCAGCCTGCTGCTCTGCCTTCGTTCTTATGCTCTTCGTAGCAGGTCGCGCTTTCGTTTAGCTGGAGACGAACAGTCGTCTGCTTCTCGCCCAGAGAGCACGGTGCTGGCAGCGAAAGCCTCCAGGCTGCTGCCTCTGCCCAAACACGCCTGGCCTCTGCACTTTCTCTCTCAGCGCTACGTAGCAGCACATTCGGTCTGCGTGGTAGCCTGAATCTTAACGGAAAGCTTCTCAGCTAAGTCTCGCACAGAGAACAGTTTGAGGTCAACGAGCTTAGCCGGAGCTTACCCTCGACGCGTGGAAACCTGTATTTGCAGCACATCCTAGTGGTAGCCCTCTTTCCTTTCCAGCCTGCACAGCGCCGGCAGACGGCGGTGCTCTCTGCACCTGCCTTCTCACTTGCAAGTACCAGCGCCAAGCTTACAGCCTTGCAGGGAGCGAAGAGGCGGATAGGCGTCTCGCCCAGAAGAAGGTGCCAGGACCAAAAGATGGTCTTCCTTTCTGCTGCTCCTTGCCCGAATTGTGGTGCTGCGTTGAAAGTCTTGCCCAGCGAAAAGCTACTCCAGCAAGTGTTTCTCTCCAAACGCATTTCGCTGAGCGAGAGCTACACGGACAGTTTGCACTCGGTGAAACAGCAAGAAAATGCTTGTCCGTCGAGCTGAAGGAAAATCCCTGCACAGCACACTGTGGCTGCGTGCGGTGTTCACGCTGAAGAGCGGCAAAGCTCCAAGCCATGGCTGGGCTTCACTTCTGTCCAGAGCACAGAAGGCGAAGAACCAAGCAGCTGGGCACCGGGCTCATGTACTCAGGGGAGCCAATTTCAAATGTCCAGCCAAGAGCTGCTTCACAAGCACATGCAGCTGAGAATGCTCTGGCTGCTTCAGAAAGGAAGGCGCAGCCCTTGCACTCCTGGACACAAGGTGGCCAGCAGCAGGTTCCTAAACCTTCCGTGCTGCAGAGTGCATGCAGCTGGAGCACAGCCAGGAGGAGGCGTCCAGAAAGAAGGCGTTCTTCAAGTCCCCCCCTCCTCCAGGCAGCCTTGAAACTGAGCACAACACACTGCGCCTCGGGGAGCTTCTTCTTTCCTCAGATAGATGGACCGTCCCCTTCTTCACTCTCGCAGCTCCCTTGCCCACTTGCAGCAGCTGCTGCCAAAGAAGAAGGCTCCAGGGGTAACAGCCTCTGCTGGGCTGAACCTTCCCCTTGCCTCACGTCAAGCACCAGAAACTGTCCTCTGCACTCTGTTTTTCCCTTCTCCACCGCATCTACCACTGTCATCTCTGCATCTCCAAGCATGAAGCTAGCAGAATTGGTTCCAGGGAATACTGGAAGAGAAATAGGTAGCAGCACAAGTAGCCGCAGCTTGAACTTTCTGCTTCCGACTGCTAAAGTGAATCCGCAAACAAGCGAGTGCCACGCACGCTTCCTCTTGCAGCCCGGGCCATTCGCACAGCAGCCTGCTGCTCTGCCTTCGTTCTTATGCTCTTCGTAGCAGGTCGCGCTTTCGTTTAGCTGGAGACGAACAGTCGTCTGCTTCTCGCCCAGAGAGCACGGTGCTGGCAGCGAAAGCCTCCAGGCTGCTGCCTCTGCCCAAACACGCCTGGCCTCTGCACTTTCTCTCTCAGCGCTAGGTAGCAGCACATTCGGTCTGCGTGGTAGCCTGAATCTTAACGGAAAGCTTCTCAGCTAAGTCTCGCACAGAGAACAGTTTGAGGTCAACGAGCTTAGCCGGAGCTTACCCTCGACGCGTGGAAACCTGTATTTGCAGCACATCCTAGTGGTAGCCCTCTTTCCTTTCCAGCCTGCACAGCGCCGGCAGACGGCGGTGCTCTCTGCACCTGCCTTCTCACTTGCAAGTACCAGCGCCAAGCTTACAGCCTTGCAGGGAGCGAAGAGGCGGATAGGCGTCTCGCCCAGAAGAAGGTGCCAGGACCAAAAGATGGTCTTCCTTTCTGCTGCTCCTTGCCCGAATTGTGGTGCTGCGTTGAAAGTCTTGCCCAGCGAAAAGCTACTCCAGCAAGTGTTTCTCTCCAAACGCATTTCGCTGAGCGAGAGCTACACGGACAGTTTGCACTCGGTGAAACAGCAAGAAAATGCTTGTCCGTCGAGCTGAAGGAAAATCCCTGCACAGCACACTGTGGCTGCGTGCAGTGTTCACGCTGAAGAGCGGCAAAGCTCCAAGCCATGGCTGGGCTTCACTTCTGTCCAGAGCACAGAAGGCGAAGAACCAAGCAGCTGGGCACCGGGCTCATGTACTCAGGGGAGCCAATTTCAAATGTCCAGCCAAGAGCTGCTTCACAAGCACATGCAGCTGAGAATGCTCTGGCTGCTTCAGAAAGGAAGGCGCAGCCCTTGCACTCCTGGGCACAAGCTGGCCAGCAGCAGGTTCCTAAACCTTGCGTGCTGCAGAGTGCATGCAGCTGGAGCACAGCCAGGAGGAGGCGTCCAGAAAGAAGGCGTTCTTCAAGTCCCCCCCTCCTCCAGGCAGCCTTGAAACTGAGCACAACACACTGCGCCTCGGGGAGCTTCTTCTTTCCTCAGATAGATGGACCGTCCCCTTCTTCACTCTCGCAGCTCCCTTGCCCACTTGCAGCAGCTGCTGCCAAAGAAGAAGGCTCCAGGGGTAACAGCCTCTGCTGGGCTGAACCTTCCCCTTGCCTCACGTCAAGCACCAGAAACTGTCCTCTGCACTCTGTTTTTCCCTTCTCCACCGCATCTACCACTGTCATCTCTGCATCTCCAAGCATGAAGCTAGCAGAATTGGTTCCAGGGAATACTGGAAGAGAAATAGTAGCAGCACAAGTAGCCGCAGCTTGAACTTTCTGCTTCCGACTGCTAAAGTGAATCCGCAAACAAGCGAGTGCCACGCACGCTTCCTCTTGCAGCCCGGGCCATTCGCACAGCAGCCTGCTGCTCTGCCTTCGTTCTTATGCTCTTCGTAGCAGGTCGCGCTTTCGTTTAGCTGGAGACGAACAGTCATCTGCTTCTCGCCCACAGAGCACGGTGCTGGCAGCGAAAGCCTCCAGGCTGCTGCCTCTGCCCAAACACGCCTGGCCTCTGCACTTTCTCTCTCAGCGCTACGTAGCAGCACATTCGGTCTGCGTGGTAGCCTGAATCTTAACGGAAAGCTTCTCAGCTAAGTCTCGCACAGAGAACAGTTTGAGGTCAACGAGCTTAGCCGGAGCTTACCCTCGACGCGTGGAAACCTGTATTTGCAGCACATCCTAGTGGTAGCCCTCTTTCCTTTCCAGCCTGCACAGCGCCGGCAGACGGCGGTGCTCTCTGCACCTGCCTTCTCACTTGCAAGTACCAGCGCCAAGCTTACAGCCTTGCAGGGAGCGAAGAGGCGGATAGGCGTCTCGCCCAGAAGAAGGTGCCAGGACCAAAAGATGGTCTTCCTTTCTGCTGCTCCTTGCCCGAATTGTGGTGCTGCGTTGAAAGTCTTGCCCAGCGAAAAGCTACTCCAGCAAGTGTTTCTCTCCAAACGCATTTCGCTGAGCGAGAGCTACACGGACAGTTTGCACTCGGTGAAACAGCAAGAAAATGCTTGTCCGTCGAGCTGAAGGAAAATCCCTGCACAGCACACTGTGGCTGCGTGCAGTGTTCACGCTGAAGAGCGGCAAAGCTCCAAGCCATGGCTGGGCTTCACTTCTGTCCAGAGCACAGAAGGCGAAGAACCAAGCAGCTGGGCACCGGGCTCATGTACTCAGGGGAGCCAATTTCAAATGTCCAGCCAAGAGCTGCTTCACAAGCACATGCAGCTGAGAATGCTCTGGCTGCTTCAGAAAGGAAGGCGCAGCCCTTGCACTCCTGGACACAAGCTGGCCAGCAGCAGGTTCCTAAACCTTGCGTGCTGCAGAGTGCATGCAGCTGGAGCACAGCCAGGAGGAGGCGTCCAGAAAGAAGGCGTTCTTCAAGTCCCCCCCTCCTCCAGGCAGCCTTGAAACTGAGCACAACACACTGCGCCTCGGGGAGCTTCTTCTTTCCTCAGATAGATGGACCGTCCCCTTCTTCACTCTCGCAGCTCCCTTGCCCACTTGCAGCAGCTGCTGCCAAAGAAGAAGGCTCCAGGGGTAACAGCCTCTGCTGGGCTGAACCTTCCCCTTGCCTCACGTCAAGCACCAGAAACTGTCCTCTGCACTCTGTTTTTCCCTTCTCCACCGCATCTACCACTGTCATCTCTGCATCTCCAAGCATGAAGCTAGCAGAATTGGTTCCAGGGAATACTGGAAGAGAAATAGGTAGCAGCACAAGTAGCCGCAGCTTGAACTTTCTGCTTCCGACTGCTAAAGTGAATCCGCAAACAAGCGAGTGCCACGCACGCTTCCTCTTGCAGCCCGGGCCATTCGCACAGCAGCCTGCTGCTCTGCCTTCGTTCTTATGCTCTTCGTAGCAGGTCGCGCTTTCGTTTAGCTGGAGACGAACAGTCGTCTGCTTCTCGCCCAGAGAGCACGGTGCTGGCAGCGAAAGCCTCCAGGCTGCTGCCTCTGCCCAAACACGCCTGGCCTCTGCACTTTCTCTCTCAGCGCTAGGTAGCAGCACATTCGGTCTGCGTGGTAGCCTGAATCTTAACGGAAAGCTTCTCAGCTAAGTCTCGCACAGAGAACAGTTTGAGGTCAACGAGCTTAGCCGGAGCTTACCCTCGACGCGTGGAAACCTGTATTTGCAGCACATCCTAGTGGTAGCCCTCTTTCCTTTCCAGCCTGCACAGCGCCGGCAGACGGCGGTGCTCTCTGCACCTGCCTTCTCACTTGCAAGTACCAGCGCCAAGCTTACAGCCTTGCAGGGAGCGAAGAGGCGGATAGGCGTCTCGCCCAGAAGAAGGTGCCAGGACCAAAAGATGGTCTTCCTTTCTGCTGCTCCTTGCCCGAATTGTGGTGCTGCGTTGAAAGTCTTGCCCAGCGAAAAGCTACTCCAGCAAGTGTTTCTCTCCAAACGCATTTCGCTGAGCGAGAGCTACACGGACAGTTTGCACTCGGTGAAACAGCAAGAAAATGCTTGTCCGTCGAGCTGAAGGAAAATCCCTGCACAGCACACTGTGGCTGCGTGCGGTGTTCACGCTGAAGAGCGGCAAAGCTCCAAGCCATGGCTGGGCTTCACTTCTGTCCAGAGCACAGAAGGCGAAGAACCAAGCAGCTGGGCACCGGGCTCATGTACTCAGGGGAGCCAATTTCAAATGTCCAGCCAAGAGCTGCTTCACAAGCACATGCAGCTGAGAATGCTCTGGCTGCTTCAGAAAGGAAGGCGCAGCCCTTGCACTCCTGGACACAAGCTGGCCAGCAGCAGGTTCCTAAACCTTCCGTGCTGCAGAGTGCATGCAGCTGGAGCACAGCCAGGAGGAGGCGTTCAGAAAGAAGGCGTTCTTCAAGTCCCCCCCTCCTCCAGGCAGCCTTGAAACTGAGCACAACACACTGCGCCTCGGGGAGCTTCTTCTTTCCTCAGATAGATGGACCGTCCCCTTCTTCACTCTCGCAGCTCCCTTGCCCACTTGCAGCAGCTGCTGCCAAAGAAAAAGGCTCCAGGGGTAACAGCCTCTGCTGGGCTGAACCTTCCCCTTGCCTCACGTCAAGCACCAGAAACTGTCCTCTGCACTCTGTTTTTCCCTTCTCCACCGCATCTACCACTGTCATCTCTGCATCTCCAAGCATGAAGCTAGCAGAATTGGTTCCAGGGAATACTGGAAGAGAAATAGGTAGCAGCACAAGTAGCCGCAGCTTGAACTTTCTGCTTCCGACTGCTAAAGTGAATCCGCAAACAAGCGAGTGCCACGCACGCTTCCTCTTGCAGCCCGGGCCATTCGCACAGCAGCCTGCTGCTCTGCCTTCGTTCTTATGCTCTTCGTAGCAGGTCGCGCTTTCGTTTAGCTGGAGACGAACAGTCATCTGCTTCTCGCCCAGAGAGCACGGTGCTGGCAGCGAAAGCCTCCAGGCTGCTGCCTCTGCCCAAACACGCCTGGCCTCTGCACTTTCTCTCTCAGCGCTACGTAGCAGCACATTCGGTCTGCGTGGTAGCCTGAATCTTAACGGAAAGCTTCTCAGCTAAGTCTCGCACAGAGAACAGTTTGAGGTCAACGAGCTTAGCCGGAGCTTACCCTCGACGCGTGCAAACCTGTATTTGCAGCACATCCTAGTGGTAGCCCTCTTTCCTTTCCAGCCTGCACAGCGCCGGCAGACGGCGGTGCTCTCTGCACCTGCCTTCTCACTTGCAAGTACCAGCGCCAAGCTTACAGCCTTGCAGGGAGCGAAGAGGCGGATAGGCGTCTCGCCCAGAAGAAGGTGCCAGGACCAAAAGATGGTCTTCCTTTCTCCTGCTCCTTGCCCGAATTGTGGTGCTGCGTTGAAAGTCTTGCCCAGCGAAAAGCTACTCCAGCAAGTGTTTCTCTCCAAACGCATTTCGCTGAGCGAGAGCTACACGGACAGTTTGCACTCGGTGAAACAGCAAGAAAATGCTTGTCCGTCGAGCTGAAGGAAAATCCCTGCACAGCACACTGTGGCTGCGTGCGGTGTTCACGCTGAAGAGCGGCAAAGCTCCAAGCCATGGCTGGGCTTCACTTCTGTCCAGAGCACAGAAGGCGAAGAACCAAGCAGCTGGGCACCGGGCTCATGTACTCAGGGGAGCCAATTTCAAATGTCCAGCCAAGAGCTGCTTCACAAGCACATGCAGCTGAGAATGCTCTGGCTGCTTCAGAAAGGAAGGCGCAGCCCTTGCACTCCTGGACACAAGCTGGCCAGCAGCAGGTTCCTAAACCTTCCGTGCTGCAGAGTGCATGCAGCTGGAGCACAGCCAGGAGGAGGCGTCCAGAAAGAAGGCGTTCTTCAAGTCCCCCCCTCCTCCAGGCAGCCTTGAAACTGAGCACAACACACTGCGCCTCGGGGAGCTTCTTCTTTCCTCAGATAGATGGACCGTCCCCTTCTTCACTCTCGCAGCTCCCTTGCCCACTTGCAGCAGCTGCTGCCAAAGAAGAAGGCTCCAGGGGTAACAGCCTCTGCTGGGCTGAACCTTCCCCTTGCCTCACGTCAAGCACCAGAAACTGTCCTCTGCACTCTGTTTTTCCCTTCTCCACCGCATCTACCACTGTCATCTCTGCATCTCCAAGCATGAAGCTAGCAGAATTGGTTCCAGGGAATACTGGAAGAGAAATAGGTAGCAGCACAAGTAGCCGCAGCTTGAACTTTCTGCTTCCGACTGCTAAAGTGAATCCGCAAACAAGCGAGTGCCACGCACGCTTCCTCTTGCAGCCCGGGCCATTCGCACAGCAGCCTGCTGCTCTGCCTTCGTTCTTATGCTCTTCGTAGCAGGTCGCGCTTTCGTTTAGCTGGAGACGAACAGTCATCTGCTTCTCGCCCACAGAGCACGGTGCTGGCAGCGAAAGCCTCCAGGCTGCTGCCTCTGCCCAAACACGCCTGGCCTCTGCACTTTCTCTCTCAGCGCTAGGTAGCAGCACATTCGGTCTGCGTGGTAGCCTGAATCTTAACGGAAAGCTTCTCAGCTAAGTCTCGCACAGAGAACAGTTTGAGGTCAACGAGCTTAGCCGGAGCTTACCCTCGACGCGTGGAAACCTGTATTTGCAGCACATCCTAGTGGTAGCCCTCTTTCCTTTCCAGCCTGCACAGCGCCGGCAGACGGCGGTGCTCTCTGCACCTGCCTTCTCACTTGCAAGTACCAGCGCCAAGCTTACAGCCTTGCAGGGAGCGAAGAGGCGGATAGGCGTCTCGCCCAGAAGAAGGTGCCAGGACCAAAAGATGGTCTTCCTTTCTGCTGCTCCTTGCCCGAATTGTGGTGCTGCGTTGAAAGTCTTGCCCAGCGAAAAGCTACTCCAGCAAGTGTTTCTCTCCAAACGCATTTCGCTGAGCGAGAGCTACACGGACAGTTTGCACTCGGTGAAACAGCAAGAAAATGCTTGTCCGTCGAGCTGAAGGAAAATCCCTGCACAGCACACTGTGGCTGCGTGCAGTGTTCACGCTGAAGAGCGGCAAAGCTCCAAGCCATGGCTGGGCTTCACTTCTGTCCAGAGCACAGAAGGCGAAGAACCAAGCAGCTGGGCACCGGGCTCATGTACTCAGGGGAGCCAATTTCAAATGTCCAGCCAAGAGCTGCTTCACAAGCACATGCAGCTGAGAATGCTCTGGCTGCTTCAGAAAGGAAGGCGCAGCCCTTGCACTCCTGGACACAAGCTGGCCAGCAGCAGGTTCCTAAACCTTCCGTGCTGCAGAGTGCATGCAGCTGGAGCACAGCCAGGAGGAGGCGTCCAGAAAGAAGGCGTTCTTCAAGTCCCCCCCTCCTCCAGGCAGCCTTGAAACTGAGCACAACACACTGCGCCTCGGGGAGCTTCTTCTTTCCTCAGATAGATGGACCGTCCCCTTCTTCACTCTCGCAGCTCCCTTGCCCACTTGCAGCAGCTGCTGCCAAAGAAGAAGGCTCCAGGGGTAACAGCCTCTGCTGGGCTGAACCTTCCCCTTGCCTCACGTCAAGCACCAGAAACTGTCCTCTGCACTCTGTTTTTCCCTTCTCCACCGCATCTACCACTGTCATCTCTGCATCTCCAAGCATGAAGCTAGCAGAATTGGTTCCAGGGAATACTGGAAGAGAAATAGGTAGCAGCACAAGTAGCCGCAGCTTGAACTTTCTGCTTCCGACTGCTAAAGTGAATCCGCAAACAAGCGAGTGCCACGCACGCTTCCTCTTGCAGCCCGGGCCATTCGCACAGCAGCCTGCTGCTCTGCCTTCGTTCTTATGCTCTTCGTAGCAGGTCGCGCTTTCGTTTAGCTGGAGACGAACAGTCGTCTGCTTCTCGCCCAGAGAGCACGGTGCTGGCAGCGAAAGCCTCCAGGCTGCTGCCTCTGCCCAAACACGCCTGGCCTCTGCACTTTCTCTCTCAGCGCTACGTAGCAGCACATTCGGTCTGCGTGGTAGCCTGAATCTTAACGGAAAGCTTCTCAGCTAAGTCTCGCACAGAGAACAGTTTGAGGTCAACGAGCTTAGCCGGAGCTTACCCTCGACGCGTGGAAACCTGTATTTGCAGCACATCCTAGTGGTAGCCCTCTTTCCTTTCCAGCCTGCACAGCGCCGGCAGACGGCGGTGCTCTCTGCACCTGCCTTCTCACTTGCAAGTACCAGCGCCAAGCTTACAGCCTTGCAGGGAGCGAAGAGGCGGATAGGCGTCTCGCCCAGAAGAAGGTGCCAGGACCAAAAGATGGTCTTCCTTTCTGCTGCTCCTTGCCCGAATTGTGGTGCTGCGTTGAAAGTCTTGCCCAGCGAAAAGCTACTCCAGCAAGTGTTTCTCTCCAAACGCATTTCGCTGAGCGAGAGCTACACGGACAGTTTGCACTCGGTGAAACAGCAAGAAAATGCTTGTCCGTCGAGCTGAAGGAAAATCCCTGCACAGCACACTGTGGCTGCGTGCGGTGTTCACGCTGAAGAGCGGCAAAGCTCCAAGCCATGGCTGGGGCTTCACTTCTGTCCAGAGCACAGAAGGCGAAGAACCAAGCAGCTGGGCACCGGGCTCATGTACTCAGGGGAGCCAATTTCAAATGTCCAGCCAAGAGCTGCTTCACAAGCACATGCAGCTGAGAATGCTCTGGCTGCTTCAGAAAGGAAGGCGCAGCCCTTGCACTCCTGGACACAAGGTGGCCAGCAGCAGGTTCCTAAACCTTCCGTGCTGCAGAGTGCATGCAGCTGGAGCACAGCCAGGAGGAGGCGTCCAGAAAGAAGGCGTTCTTCAAGTCCCCCCCTCCTCCAGGCAGCCTTGAAACTGAGCACAACACACTGCGCCTCGGGGAGCTTCTTCTTTCCTCAGATAGATGGACCGTCCCCTTCTTCACTCTCGCAGCTCCCTTGCCCACTTGCAGCAGCTGCTGCCAAAGAAGAAGGCTCCAGGGGTAACAGCCTCTGCTGGGCTGAACCTTCCCCTTGCCTCACGTCAAGCACCAGAAACTGTCCTCTGCACTCTGTTTTTCCCTTCTCCACCGCATCTACCACTGTCATCTCTGCATCTCCAAGCATGAAGCTAGCAGAATTGGTTCCAGGGAATACTGGAAGAGAAATAGGTAGCAGCACAAGTAGCCGCAGCTTGAACTTTCTGCTTCCGACTGCTAAAGTGAATCCGCAAACAAGCGAGTGCCACGCACGCTTCCTCTTGCAGCCCGGGCCATTCGCACAGCAGCCTGCTGCTCTGCCTCGTTCTTATGCTCTTCGTAGCAGGTCGCGCTTTCGTTTAGCTGGAGACGAACAGTCGTCTGCTTCTCGCCCAGAGAGCACGGTGCTGGCAGCGAAAGCCTCCAGGCTGCTGCCTCTGCCCAAACACGCCTGGCCTCTGCACTTTCTCTCTCAGCGCTAGGTAGCAGCACATTCGGTCTGCGTGGTAGCCTGAATCTTAACGGAAAGCTTCTCAGCTAAGTCTCGCACAGAGAACAGTTTGAGGTCAACGAGCTTAGCCGGAGCTTACCCTCGACGCGTGGAAACCTGTATTTGCAGCACATCCTAGTGGTAGCCCTCTTTCCTTTCCAGCCTGCACAGCGCCGGCAGACGGCGGTGCTCTCTGCACCTGCCTTCTCACTTGCAAGTACCAGCGCCAAGCTTACAGCCTTGCAGGGAGCGAAGAGGCGGATAGGCGTCTCGCCCAGAAGAAGGTGCCAGGACCAAAAGATGGTCTTCCTTTCTGCTGCTCCTTGCCCGAATTGTGGTGCTGCGTTGAAAGTCTTGCCCAGCGAAAAGCTACTCCAGCAAGTGTTTCTCTCCAAACGCATTTCGCTGAGCGAGAGCTACACGGACAGTTTGCACTCGGTGAAACAGCAAGAAAATGCTTGTCCGTCGAGCTGAAGGAAAATCCCTGCACAGCACACTGTGGCTGCGTGCAGTGTTCACGCTGAAGAGCGGCAAAGCTCCAAGCCATGGCTGGGCTTCACTTCTGTCCAGAGCACAGAAGGCGAAGAACCAAGCAGCTGGGCACCGGGCTCATGTACTCAGGGGAGCCAATTTCAAATGTCCAGCCAAGAGCTGCTTCACAAGCACATGCAGCTGAGAATGCTCTGGCTGCTTCAGAAAGGAAGGCGCAGCCCTTGCACTCCTGGACACAAGCTGGCCAGCAGCAGGTTCCTAAACCTTGCGTGCTGCGGAGTGCATGCAGCTGGAGCACAGCAGGAGGAGGCGTCCAGAAAGAAGGCGTTCTTCAAGCCCCCCCCTCCTCCAGGCAGCCTTGAAACTGAGCACAACCAACTGCGCCTCGGGGAGCTTCTTCTTTCCTCAGCTAGATGGACCGTCCCCTTCTTCACTCTCGCAGCTCCCTTGCCCACTTGCAGCAGCTGCTGCCAAAGAAAAAGGCTCCAGGGGTAACAGCCTCTGCTGGGCTGAACCTTCCCCTTGCCTCACGTCAAGCACCAGAAACTGTCCTCTGCACTCTGTTTTTCCCTTCTCCACCGCATCTACCACTGTCATCTCTGCATCTCCAAGCATGAAGCTAGCAGAATTGGTTCCAGGGAATACTGGAAGAGAAATAGGTAGCAGCACAAGTAGCCGCAGCTTGAACTTTCTGCTTCCGACTGCTAAAGTGAATCCGCAAACAAGCGAGTGCCACGCACGCTTCCTCTTGCAGCCCGGGCCATTCGCACAGCAGCCTGCTGCTCTGCCTTCGTTCTTATGCTCTTCGTAGCAGGTCGCGCTTTCGTTTAGCTGGAGACGAACAGTCGTCTGCTTCTCGCCCAGAGAGCACGGTGCTGGCAGCGAAAGCCTCCAGGCTGCTGCCTCTGCCCAAACACGCCTGGCCTCTGCACTTTCTCTCTCAGCGCTAGGTAGCAGCACATTCGGTCTGCGTGGTAGCCTGAATCTTAACGGAAAGCTTCTCAGCTAAGTCTCGCACAGAGAACAGTTTGAGGGTCAACGAGCTTAGCCGGAGCTTACCCTCGACGCGTGGAAACCTGTATTTGCAGCACATCCTAGTGGTAGCCCTCTTTCCTTTCCAGCCTGCACAGCGCCGGCAGACGGCGGTGCTCTCTGCACCTGCCTTCTCACTTGCAAGTACCAGCGCCAAGCTTACAGCCTTGCAGGGAGCGAAGAGGCGGATAGGCGTCTCGCCCAGAAGAAGGTGCCAGGACCAAAAGATGGTCTTCCTTTCTGCTGCTCCTTGCCCGAATTGTGGTGCTGCGTTGAAAGTCTTGCCCAGCGAAAAGCTACTCCAGCAAGTGTTTCTCTCCAAACGCATTTCGCTGAGCGAGAGCTACACGGACAGTTTGCACTCGGTGAAACAGCAAGAAAATGCTTGTCCGTCGAGCTGAAGGAAAATCCCTGCACAGCACACTGTGGCTGCGTGCAGTGTTCACGCTGAAGAGCGGCAAAGCTCCAAGCCATGGCTGGGCTTCACTTCTGTCCAGAGCACAGAAGGCGAAGAACCAAGCAGCTGGGCACCGGGCTCATGTACTCAGGGGAGCCAATTTCAAATGTCCAGCCAAGAGCTGCTTCACAAGCACATGCAGCTGAGAATGCTCTGGCTGCTTCAGAAAGGAAGGCGCAGCCCTTGCACTCCTGGGCACAAGCTGGCCAGCAGCAGGTTCCTAAACCTTGCGTGCTGCAGAGTGCATGCAGCTGGAGCACAGCCAGGAGGAGGCGTCCAGAAAGAAGGCGTTCTTCAAGTCCCCCCCTCCTCCAGGCAGCCTTGAAAACTGAGCACAACACACTGCGCCTCGGGGAGCTTCTTCTTTCCTCAGATAGATGGACCGTCCCCTTCTTCACTCTCGCAGCTCCCTTGCCCACTTGCAGCAGCTGCTGCCAAAGAAGAAGGCTCCAGGGGGTAACAGCCTCTGCTGGGCTGAACCTTCCCCTTGCCTCACGTCAAGCACCAGAAACTGTCCTCTGCACTCTGTTTTTCCCTTCTCCACCGCATCTACCACTGTCATCTCTGCATCTCCAAGCATGAAGCTAGCAGAATTGGTTCCAGGGAATACTGGAAGAGAAATAGTAGCAGCACAAGTAGCCGCAGGTTGAACTTTCTGCTTCCGACTGCTAAAGTGAATCCGCAAACAAGGCGAGTGCCACGCACGCTTCCTCTTGCAGCCCGGGCCATTCGCACAGCAGCCTGCTGCTCTGCCTTCGTTCTTATGCTCTTCGTAGCAGGTCGCGCTTTCGTTTAGCTGGAGACGAACAGTCATCTGCTTCTCGCCCACAGAGCACGGTGCTGGCAGCGAAAGCCTCCAGGCTGCTGCCTCTGCCCAAACACGCCTGGCCTCTGCACTTTCTCTCTCAGCGCTAGGTAGCAGCACATTCGGTCTGCGTGGTAGCCTGAATCTTAACGGAAAGCTTCTCAGCTAAGTCTCGCACAGAGAACAGTTTGAGGTCAACGAGCTTAGCCGGAGCTTACCCTCGACGCGTGCAAACCTGTATTGCAGCACATCCTAGTGGTAGCCCTCTTTCCTTTCCAGCCTGCACAGCGCCGGCAGACGGCGGTGCTCTCTGCACCTGCCTTCTCACTTGCAAGTACCAGCGCCAAGCTTACAGCCTTGCAGGGAGCGAAGAGGCGGATAGGCGTCTCGCCCAGAAGAAGGTGCCAGGACCAAAGATGGTCTTCCTTTCTGCTGCTCCTTGCCCGAATTGTGGTGCTGCGTTGAAAGTCTTGCCCAGCGAAAAGCTACTCCAGCAAGTGTTTCTCTCCAAACGCATTTCGCTGAGCGAGAGCTACACGGACAGTTTGCACTCGGTGAAACAGCAAGAAAATGCTTGTCCGTCGAGCTGAAGGAAAATCCCTGCACAGCACACTGTGGCTGCGTGCAGTGTTCACGCTGAAGAGCGGCAAAGCTCCAAGCCATGGCTGGGCTTCACTTCTGTCCAGAGCACAGAAGGCGAAGAACCAAGCAGCTGGGCACCGGGGCTCATGTACTCAGGGGAGCCAATTTTCAAATGTCCAGCCAAGAGCTGCTTCACAAGCACATGCAGCTGAGAATGCTCTGGCTGCTTCAGAAAGGAAGGCGCAGCCCTTGCACTCCTGGACACAAGCTGGCCAGCAGCAGGTTCCTAAACCTTGCGTGCTGCAGAGTGCATGCAGCTGGAGCACAGCCAGGAGGAGGCGTCCAGAAAGAAGGCGTTCTTCAAGTCCCCCCCTCCTCCAGGCAGCCTTGAAACTGAGCACAACACACTGCGCCTCGGGGAGCTTCTTCTTTCCTCAGATAGATGGACCGTCCCCTTCTTCACTCTCGCAGCTCCCTTGCCCACTTGCAGCAGCTGCTGCCAAGAAGAAGGCTCCAGGGGTAACAGCCTCTGCTGGGGCTGAACCTTCCCCTTGCCTCACGTCAAGCACCAGAAACTGTCCTCTGCACTCTGTTTTTCCCTTCTCCACCGCATCTACCACTGTCATCTCTGCATCTCCAAGCATGAAGCTAGCAGAATTGGTTCCAGGGAATACTGGAAGAGAAATAGGTAGCAGCACAAGTAGCCGCAGCTTGAACTTTCTGCTTCCGACTGCTAAAGTGAATCCGCAAACAAGCGAGTGCCACGCACGCTTCCTCTTGCAGCCCGGGCCATTCGCACAGCAGCCTGCTGCTCTGCCTTCGTTCTTATGCTCTTCGTAGCAGGTCGCGCTTTCGTTTAGCTGGAGACGAACAGTCGTCTGCTTCTCGCCCAGAGAGCACGGTGCTGGCAGCGAAAGCCTCCAGGCTGCTGCCTCTGCCCAAACACGCCTGGCCTCTGCACTTTCTCTCTCAGCGCTACGTAGCAGCACATTCGGTCTGCGTGGTAGCCTGAATCTTAACGGAAAGCTTCTCAGCTAAGTCTCGCACAGAGAACAGTTTGAGGTCAACGAGCTTAGCCGGAGCTTACCCTCGACGCGTGGAAACCTGTATTTGCAGCACATCCTAGTGGTAGCCCTCTTTCCTTTCCAGCCTGCACAGCGCCGGCAGACGGCGGTGCTCTCTGCACCTGCCTTCTCACTTGCAAGTACCAGCGCCAAGCTTACAGCCTTGCAGGGAGCGAAGAGGCGGATAGGCGTCTCGCCCAGAAGAAGGTGCCAGGACCAAAAGATGGTCTTCCTTTCTGCTGCTCCTTGCCCGAATTGTGGTGCTGCGTTGAAAGTCTTGCCCAGCGAAAAGCTACTCCAGCAAGTGTTTCTCTCCAAACGCATTTCGCTGAGCGAGAGCTACACGGACAGTTTGCACTCGGTGAAACAGCAAGAAAATGCTTGTCCGTCGAGCTGAAGGAAAATCCCTGCACAGCACACTGTGGCTGCGTGCAGTGTTCACGCTGAAGAGCGGCAAAGCTCCAAGCCATGGCTGGGCTTCACTTCTGTCCAGAGCACAGAAGGCGAAGAACCAAGCAGCTGGGCACCGGGCTCATGTACTCAGGGGAGCCAATTTCAAATGTCCAGCCAAGAGCTGCTTCACAAGCACATGCAGCTGAGAATGCTCTGGCTGCTTCAGAAAGGAAGGCGCAAGCCCTTGCACTCCTGGACACAAGCTGGCCAGCAGCAGGTTCCTAAACCTTCCGTGCTGCAGAGTGCATGCAGCTGGAGCACAGCCAGGAGGAGGCGTCCAGAAAGAAGGCGTTCTTCAAGTCCCCCCCCTCCTCCAGGCAGCCTTGAAACTGAGCACAACACACTGCGCCTCGGGGAGCTTCTTCTTTCCTCAGATAGATGGACCGTCCCCTTCTTCACTCTCGCAGCTCCCTTGCCCACTTGCAGCAGCCTGCTGCCAAAGAAGAAGGCTCCAGGGGTAACAGCCTCTGCTGGGCTGAACCTTCCCCCTTGCCTCACGTCAAGCACCAGAAACTGTCCTCTGCACTCTGTTTTTCCCTTCTCCACCGCATCTACCACTGTCATCTCTGCATCTCCAAGCATGAAGCTAGCAGAATTGGTTCCAGGGAATACTGGAAGAGAAATAGGTAGCAGCACAAGTAGCCGCAGCTTGAACTTTCTGCTTCCGACTGCTAAAGTGAATCCGCAAACAAGCGAGTGCCACGCACGCTTCCTCTTGCAGCCCGGGCCATTCGCACAGCAGCCTGCTGCTCTGCCTTCGTTCTTATGCTCTTCGTAGCAGGTCGCGCTTTCGTTTAGCTGGAGACGAACAGTCGTCTGCTTCTCGCCCAGAGAGCACGGTGCTGGCAGCGAAAGCCTCCAGGCTGCTGCCTCTGCCCAAACACGCCTGGCCTCTGCACTTTCTCTCTCAGCGCTAGGTAGCAGCACATTCGGTCTGCGTGGTAGCCTGAATCTTAACGGAAAGCTTCTCAGCTAAGTCTCGCACAGAGAACAGTTTGAGGTCAACGAGCTTAGCCGGAGCTTACCCTCGACGCGTGGAAACCTGTATTTGCAGCACATCCTAGTGGTAGCCCTCTTTCCTTTCCAGCCTGCACAGCGCCGGCAGACGGCGGTGCTCTCTGCACCTGCCTTCTCACTTGCAAGTACCAGCGCCAAGCTTACAGCCTTGCAGGGAGCGAAGAGGCGGATAGGCGTCTCGCCCAGAAGAAGGTGCCAGGACCAAAAGATGGTCTTCCTTTCTCCTGCTCCTTGCCCGAATTGTGGTGCTGCGTTGAAAGTCTTGCCCAGCGAAAAGCTACTCCAGCAAGTGTTTCTCTCCAAACGCATTTCGCTGAGCGAGAGCTACACGGACAGTTTGCACTCGGTGAAACAGCAAGAAAATGCTTGTCCGTCGAGCTGAAGGAAAATCCCTGCACAGCACACTGTGGCTGCGTGCGGTGTTCACGCTGAAGAGCGGCAAAGCTCCAAGCCATGGCTGGGCTTCACTTCTGTCCAGAGCACAGAAGGCGAAGAACCAAGCAGCTGGGCACCGGGCTCATGTACTCAGGGGAGCCAATTTCAAATGTCCAGCCAAGAGCTGCTTCACAAGCACATGCAGCTGAGAATGCTCTGGCTGCTTCAGAAAGGAAGGCGCAGCCCTTGCACTCCTGGACACAAGCTGGCCAGCAGCAGGTTCCTAAACCTTCCGTGCTGCAGAGTGCATGCAGCTGGAGCACAGCCAGGAGGAGGCGTCCAGAAAAGAAGGCGTTCTTCAAGTCCCCCCCTCCTCCAGGCAGCCTTGAAACTGAGCACAACACACTGCGCCTCGGGGAGCTTCTTCTTTCCTCAGATAGATGGACCGTCCCCTTCTTCACTCTCGCAGCTCCCTTGCCCACTTGGCAGCAGCTGCTGCCAAAGAAGAAGGCTCCAGGGGTAACAGCCTCTGCTGGGCTGAACCTTCCCCTTGCCTCACGTCAAGCACCAGAAACTGTCCTCTGCACTCTGTTTTTCCCTTCTCCACCGCATCTACCACTGTCATCTCTGCATCTCCAAGCATGAAGCTAGCAGAATTGGTTCCAGGGAATACTGGAAGAGAAATAGGTAGCAGCACAAGTAGCCGCAGCTTGAACTTTCTGCTTCCGACTGCTAAAGTGAATCCGCAAACAAGCGAGTGCCACGCACGCTTCCTCTTGCAGCCCGGGCCATTCGCACAGCAGCCTGCTGCTCTGCCTTCGTTCTTATGCTCTTCGTAGCAGGTCGCGCTTTCGTTTAGCTGGAGACGAACAGTCGTCTGCTTCTCGCCCACAGAGCACGGTGCTGGCAGCGAAAGCCTCCAGGCTGCTGCCTCTGCCCAAACACGCCTGGCCTCTGCACTTTCTCTCTCAGCGCTAGGTAGCAGCACATTCGGTCTGCGTGGTAGCCTGAATCTTAACGGAAAGCTTCTCAGCTAAGTCTCGCACAGAGAACAGTTTGAGGTCAACGAGCTTAGCCGGAGCTTACCCTCGACGCGTGGAAACCTGTATTTGCAGCACATCCTAGTGGTAGCCCTCTTTCCTTTCCAGCCTGCACAGCGCCGGCAGACGGCGGTGCTCTCTGCACCTGCCTTCTCACGTGCAAGTACCAGCGCCAAGCTTACAGCCTTGCAGGGAGCGAAGAGGCGGATAGGCGTCTCGCCCAGAAGAAGGTGCCAGGACCAAAAGATGGTCTTCCTTTCTCCTGCTCCTTGCCCGAATTGTGGTGCTGCGTTGAAAGTCTTGCCCAGCGAAAAGCTACTCCAGCAAGTGTTTTCTCTCCAAACGCATTTCGCTGAGCGAGAGCTACACGGACAGTTTGCACTCGGTGAAACAGCAAGAAAATGCTTGTCCGTCGAGCTGAAGGAAAATCCCTGCACAGCACACTGTGGCTGCGTGCAGTGTTCACGCTGAAGAGCGGCAAAGCTCCAAGCCATGGCTGGGCTTCACTTCTGTCCAGAGCACAGAAGGCGAAGAACCAAGCAGCTGGGCACCGGGCTCATGTACTCAGGGGAGCCAATTTCAAATGTCCAGCCAAGAGCTGCTTCACAAGCACATGCAGCTGAGAATGCTCTGGCTGCTTCAGAAAGGAAGCGCAGCCCTTGCACTCCTGGACACAAGCTGGCCAGCAGCAGGTTCCTAAACCTTGCGTGCTGCAGAGTGCATGCAGCTGGAGCACAGCCAGGAGGAGGCGTCCAGAAAGAAGGCGTTCTTCAAGTCCCCCCCTCCTCCAGGCAGCCTTGAAACTGAGCACAACACACTGCGCCTCGGGGAGCTTCTTCTTTCCTCAGCTAGATGGACCCGTCCCCTTCTTCACTCTCGCAGCTCCCTTGCCCACTTGCAGCAGCTGCTGCCAAAGAAGAAGGCTCCAGGGGTAACAGCCTCTGCTGGGCTGAACCTTCCCCTTGCCTCACGTCAAGCACCAGAAACTGTCCTCTGCACTCTGTTTTCCCTTCTCCCACCGCATCTACCACTGTCATCTCTGCATCTCCAAGCATGAAGCTAGCAGAATTGGTTCCAGGGAATACTGGAAGAGAAATACAAGTAGCCGCAGCTTGAACTTTCTGCTTCCGACTGCTAAAGTGAATCCGCAAACAAGCGAGTGCCACGCACGCTTCCTCTTGCAGCCCGGGCCATTCGCACAGCAGCCTGCTGCTCTGCCTTCGTTCTTATGCTCTTCGTAGCAGGTCGCGCTTTCGTTTAGCTGGAGACGAACAGTCGTCTGCTTCTCGCCCACAGAGCACGGTGCTGGCAGCGAAAGCCTCCAGGCTGCTGCCTCTGCCCAAACACGCCTGGCCTCTGCACTTTCTCTCTCAGCGCTAGGTAGCAGCACATTCGGTCTGCGTGGTAGCCTGAATCTTAACGGAAAGCTTCTCAGCTAAGTCTCGCACAGAGAACAGTTTGAGGTCAACGAGCTTAGCCGGAGCTTACCCTCGACGCGTGGAAACCTGTATTTGCAGCACATCCTAGTGGTAGCCCTCTTTCCTTTCCAGCCTGCACAGCGCCGGCAGACGGCGGTGCTCTCTGCACCTGCCTTCTCACTTGCAAGTACCAGCGCCAAGCTTACAGCCTTGCAGGGAGCGAAGAGGCGGATAGGCGTCTCGCCCAGAAGAAGGTGCCAGGACCAAAAGATGGTCTTCCTTTCTGCTGCTCCTTGCCCGAATTGTGGTGCTGCGTTGAAAGTCTTGCCCAGCGAAAAGCTACTCCAGCAAGTGTTTCTCTCCAAACGCATTTCGCTGAGCGAGAGCTACACGGACAGTTTGCACTCGGTGAAACAGCAAGAAAATGCTTGTCCGTCGAGCTGAAGGAAAATCCCTGCACAGCACACTGTGGCTGCGTGCGGTGTTCACGCTGAAGAGCGGCAAAGCTCCAAGCCATGGCTGGGCTTCACTTCTGTCCAGAGCACAGAAGGCGAAGAACCAAGCAGCTGGGCACCGGGCTCATGTACTCAGGGGAGCCAATTTCAAATGTCCAGCCAAGAGCTGCTTCACAAGCACATGCAGCTGAGAATGCTCTGGCTGCTTCAGAAAGGAAGGCGCAGCCCTTGCACTCCTGGACACAAGGTGGCCAGCAGCAGGTTCCTAAACCTTCCGTGCTGCAGAGTGCATGCAGCTGGAGCACAGCCAGGAGGAGGCGTCCAGAAAGAAGGCGTTCTTCAAGTCCCCCCCTCCTCCAGGCAGCCTTGAAACTGAGCACAACACACTGCGCCTCGGGGAGCTTCTTCTTTCCTCAGATAGATGGACCGTCCCCTTCTTCACTCTCGCAGCTCCCTTGCCCACTTGCAGCAGCTGCTGCCAAAGAAGAAGGCTCCAGGGGTAACAGCCTCTGCTGGGCTGAACCTTCCCCTTGCCTCACGTCAAGCACCAGAAACTGTCCTCTGCACTCTGTTTTTCCCTTCTCCACCGCATCTACCACTGTCATCTCTGCATCTCCAAGCATGAAGCTAGCAGAATTGGTTCCAGGGAATACTGGAAGAGAAATAGGTAGCAGCACAAGTAGCCGCAGGTTGAACTTTCTGCTTCCGACTGCTAAAGTGAATCCGCAAACAAGCGAGTGCCACGCACGCTTCCTCTTGCAGCCCGGGCCATTCGCACAGCAGCCTGCTGCTCTGCCTTCGTTCTTATGCTCTTCGTAGCAGGTCGCGCTTTCGTTTAGCTGGAGACGAACAGTCGTCTGCTTCTCGCCCAGAGAGCACGGTGCTGGCAGCGAAAGCCTCCAGGCTGCTGCCTCTGCCCAAACACGCCTGGCCTCTGCACTTTCTCTCTCAGCGCTAGGTAGCAGCACATTCGGTCTGCGTGGTAGCCTGAATCTTAACGGAAAGCTTCTCAGCTAAGTCTCGCACAGAGAACAGTTTGAGGTCAACGAGCTTAGCCGGAGCTTACCCTCGACGCGTGCAAACCTGTATTTGCAGCACATCCTAGTGGTAGCCCTCTTTCCTTTCCAGCCTGCACAGCGCCGGCAGACGGCGGTGCTCTCTGCACCTGCCTTCTCACTTGCAAGTACCAGCGCCAAGCTTACAGCCTTGCAGGGAGCGAAGAGGCGGATAGGCGTCTCGCCCAGAAGAAGGTGCCAGGACCAAAAGATGGTCTTCCTTTCTGCTGCTCCTTGCCCGAATTGTGGTGCTGCGTTGAAAGTCTTGCCCAGCGAAAAGCTACTCCAGCAAGTGTTTCTCTCCAAACGCATTTCGCTGAGCGAGAGCTACACGGACAGTTTGCACTCGGTGAAACAGCAAGAAAATGCTTGTCCGTCGAGCTGAAGGAAAATCCCTGCACAGCACACTGTGGCTGCGTGCAGTGTTCACGCTGAAGAGCGGCAAAGCTCCAAGCCATGGCTGGGCTTCACTTCTGTCCAGAGCACAGAAGGCGAAGAACCAAGCAGCTGGGCACCGGGCTCATGTACTCAGGGGAGCCAATTTCAAATGTCCAGCCAAGAGCTGCTTCACAAGCACATGCAGCTGAGAATGCTCTGGCTGCTTCAGAAAGGAAGGCGCAGCCCTTGCACTCCTGGACACAAGCTGGCCAGCAGCAGGTTCCTAAACCTTGCGTGCTGCAGAGTGCATGCAGCTGGAGCACAGCCAGGAGGAGGCGTCCAGAAAGAAGGCGTTCTTCAAGCCCCCCCTCCTCCAGGCAGCCTTGAAACTGAGCACAACAAACTGCGCCTCGGGGAGCTTCTTCTTTCCTCAGATAGATGGACCGTCCCCTTCTTCACTCTCGCAGCTCCCTTGCCCACTTGCAGCAGCTGCTGCCAAAGAAAAAGGCTCCAGGGGTAACAGCCTCTGCTGGGCTGAACCTTCCCCTTGCCTCACGTCAAGCACCAGAAACTGTCCTCTGCACTCTGTTTTTCCCTTCTCCACCGCATCTACCACTGTCATCTCTGCATCTCCAAGCATGAAGCTAGCAGAATTGGTTCCAGGGAATACTGGAAGAGAAATAGGTAGCAGCACAAGTAGCCGCAGCTTGAACTTTCTGCTTCCGACTGCTAAAGTGAATCCGCAAACAAGCGAGTGCCACGCACGCTTCCTCTTGCAGCCCGGGCCATTCGCACAGCAGCCTGCTGCTCTGCCTTCGTTCTTATGCTCTTCGTAGCAGGTCGCGCTTTCGTTTAGCTGGAGACGAACAGTCGTCTGCTTCTCGCCCAGAGAGCACGGTGCTGGCAGCGAAAGCCTCCAGGCTGCTGCCTCTGCCCAAACACGCCTGGCCTCTGCACTTTCTCTCTCAGCGCTAGGTAGCAGCACATTCGGTCTGCGTGGTAGCCTGAATCTTAACGGAAAGCTTCTCAGCTAAGTCTCGCACAGAGAACAGTTTGAGGTCAACGAGCTTAGCCGGAGCTTACCCTCGACGCGTGGAAACCTGTATTTGCAGCACATCCTAGTGGTAGCCCTCTTTCCTTTCCAGCCTGCACAGCGCCGGCAGACGGCGGTGCTCTCTGCACCTGCCTTCTCACTTGCAAGTACCAGCGCCAAGCTTACAGCCTTGCAGGGAGCGAAGAGGCGGATAGGCGTCTCGCCCAGAAGAAGGTGCCAGGACCAAAAGATGGTCTTCCTTTCTGCTGCTCCTTGCCCGAATTGTGGTGCTGCGTTGAAAGTCTTGCCCAGCGAAAAGCTACTCCAGCAAGTGTTTCTCTCCAAACGCATTTCGCTGAGCGAGAGCTACACGGACAGTTTGCACTCGGTGAAACAGCAAGAAAATGCTTGTCCGTCGAGCTGAAGGAAAATCCCTGCACAGCACACTGTGGCTGCGTGCAGTGTTCACGCTGAAGAGCGGCAAAGCTCCAAGCCATGGCTGGGCTTCACTTCTGTCCAGAGCACAGAAGGCGAAGAACCAAGCAGCTGGGCACCGGGCTCATGTACTCAGGGGAGCCAATTTCAAATGTCCAGCCAAGAGCTGCTTCACAAGCACATGCAGCTGAGAATGCTCTGGCTGCTTCAGAAAGGAAGGCGCAGCCCTTGCACTCCTGGGCACAAGGTGGCCAGCAGCAGGTTCCTAAACCTTGCGTGCTGCAGAGTGCATGCAGCTGGAGCACAGCCAGGAGGAGGCGTCCAGAAAGAAGGCGTTCTTCAAGCCCCCCCCTCCTCCAGGCAGCCTTGAAACTGAGCACAACAAACTGCGCCTCGGGGAGCTTCTTCTTTCCTCAGATAGATGGACCGTCCCCTTCTTCACTCTCGCAGCTCCCTTGCCCACTTGCAGCAGCTGCTGCCAAAGAAAAAGGCTCCAGGGGTAACAGCCTCTGCTGGGCTGAACCTTCCCCTTGCCTCACGTCAAGCACCAGAAACTGTGCTCTGCACTCTGTTTTTCCCTTCTCCACCGCATCTACCACTGTCATCTCTGCATCTCCAAGCATGAAGCTAGCAGAATTGGTTCCAGGGAATACTGGAAGAGAAATAGGTAGCAGCACAAGTAGCCGCAGCTTGAACTTTCTGCTTCCGACTGCTAAAGTGAATCCGCAAACAAGCGAGTGCCACGCACGCTTCCTCTTGCAGCCTGGGCCATTCGCACAGCAGCCTGCTGCTCTGCCTTCGTTCTTATGCTCTTCGTAGCAGGTCGCGCTTTCGTTTAGCTGGAGACGAACAGTCGTCTGCTTCTCGCCCAGAGAGCACGGTGCTGGCAGCGAAAGCCTCCAGGCTGCTGCCTCTGCCCAAACACGCCTGGCCTCTGCACTTTCTCTCTCAGCGCTAGGTAGCAGCACATTCGGTCTGCGTGGTAGCCTGAATCTTAACGGAAAGCTTCTCAGCTAAGTCTCGCACAGAGAACAGTTTGAGGTCAACGAGCTTAGCCGGAGCTTACCCTCGACGCGTGGAAACCTGTATTTGCAGCACATCCTAGTGGTAGCCCTCTTTCCTTTCCAGCCTGCACAGCGCCGGCAGACGGCGGTGCTCTCTGCACCTGCCTTCTCACTTGCAAGTACCAGCGCCAAGCTTACAGCCTTGCAGGGAGCGAAGAGGCGGATAGGCGTCTCGCCCAGAAGAAGGTGCCAGGACCAAAAGATGGTCTTCCTTTCTCCTGCTCCTTGCCCGAATTGTGGTGCTGTGTTGAAAGTCTTGCCCAGCGAAAAGCTACTCCAGCAAGTGTTTCTCTCCAAACGCATTTCGCTGAGCGAGAGCTACACGGACAGTTTGCACTCGGTGAAACAGCAAGAAAATGCTTGTCCGTCGAGCTGAAGGAAAATCCCTGCACAGCACACTGTGGCTGCGTGCAGTGTTCACGCTGAAGAGCGGCAAAGCTCCAAGCCATGGCTGGGCTTCACTTCTGTCCAGAGCACAGAAGGCGAAGAACCAAGCAGCTGGGCACCGGGCTCATGTACTCAGGGGAGCCAATTTCAAATGTCCAGCCAAGAGCTGCTTCACAAGCACATGCAGCTGAGAATGCTCTGGCTGCTTCAGAAAGGAAGGCGCAGCCCTTGCACTCCTGGGCACAAGCTGGCCAGCAGCAGGTTCCTAAACCTTGCGTGCTGCAGAGTGCATGCAGCTGGAGCACAGCCAGAAGGAGGCGTCCAGAAAGAAGGCGTTCTTCAAGCCCCCCCCTCCTCCAGGCAGCCTTGAAACTGAGCACAACACACTGCGCCTCGGGGAGCTTCTTCTTTCCTCAGATAGATGGACCGTCCCCTTCTTCACTCTCGCAGCTCCCTTGCCCACTTGCAGCAGCTGCTGCCAAAGGAAAAGGCTCCAGGGGTAACAGCCTCTGCTGGGCTGAACCTTCCCCTTGCCTCACGTCAAGCACCAGAAACTGTCCTCTGCACTCTGTTTTTCCCTTCTCCACCGCATCTACCACTGTCATCTCTGCATCTCCAAGCATGAAGCTAGCAGAATTGGTTCCAGGGAATACTGGAAGAGAAATAGGTAGCAGCACAAGTAGCCGCAGCTTGAACTTTCTGCTTCCGACTGCTAAAGTGAATCCGCAAACAAGCGAGTGCCACGCACGCTTCCTCTTGCAGCCCGGGCCATTCGCACAGCAGCCTGCTGCTCTGCCTTCGTTCTTATGCTCTTCGTAGCAGGTCGCGCTTTCGTTTAGCTGGAGACGAACAGTCGTCTGCTTCTCGCCCAGAGAGCACGGTGCTGGCAGCGAAAGCCTCCAGGCTGCTGCCTCTGCCCAAACACGCCTGGCCTCTGCACTTTCTCTCTCAGCGCTAGGTAGCAGCACATTCGGTCTGCGTGGTAGCCTGAATCTTAACGGAAAGCTTCTCAGCTAAGTCTCGCACAGAGAACAGTTTGAGGTCAACGAGCTTAGCCGGAGCTTACCCTCGACGCGTGGAAACCTGTATTTGCAGCACATCCTAGTGGTAGCCCTCTTTCCTTTCCAGCCTGCACAGCGCCGGCAGACGGCGGTGCTCTCTGCACCTGCCTTCTCACTTGCAAGTACCAGCGCCAAGCTTACAGCCTTGCAGGGAGCGAAGAGGCGGATAGGCGTCTCGCCCAGAAGAAGGTGCCAGGACCAAAAGATGGTCTTCCTTTCTGCTGCTCCTTGCCCGAATTGTGGTGCTGCGTTGAAAGTCTTGCCCAGCGAAAAGCTACTCCAGCAAGTGTTTCTCTCCTGACGCATTTCGCTGAGCGAGAGCTACACGGACAGTTTGGACTCGGTGAAACAGCAAGAAAATGCTTGTCCGTCGAGCTGAAGGAAAATCCCTGCACAGCACACTGTGGCTGCGTGCAGTGTTCACGCTGAAGAGCGGCAAAGCTCCAAGCCATGGCTGGGCTTCACTTCTGTCCAGAGCACAGAAGGCGAAGAACCAAGCAGCTGGGCACCGGGCTCATGTACTCAGGGGAGCCAATTTCAAATGTCCAGCCAAGAGCTGCTTCACAAGCACATGCAGCTGAGAATGCTCTGGCTGCTTCAGAAAGGAAGGCGCAGCCCTTGCACTCCTGGACACAAGCTGGCCAGCAGCAGGTTCCTAAACCTTGCGTGCTGCAGAGTGCATGCAGCTGGAGCACAGCCAGGAGGAGGCGTCCAGAAAGAAGGCGTTCTTCAAGTCCCCCCCTCCTCCAGGCAGCCTTGAAACTGAGCACAACACACTGCGCCTCGGGGAGCTTCTTCTTTCCTCAGCTAGATGGACCGTCCCCTTCTTCACTCTCGCAGCTCCCTTGCCCACTTGCAGCAGCTGCTGCCAAAGAAGAAGGCTCCAGGGGTAACAGCCTCTGCTGGGCTGAACCTTCCCCTTGCCTCACGTCAAGCACCAGAAACTGTCCTCTGCACTCTGTTTTTCCCTTCTCCACCGCATCTACCACTGTCATCTCTGCATCTCCAAGCATGAAGCTAGCAGAATTGGTTCCAGGGAATACTGGAAGAGAAATAGGTAGCAGCACAAGTAGCCGCAGCTTGAACTTTCTGCTTCCGACTGCTAAAGTGAATCCGCAAACAAGCGAGTGCCACGCACGCTTCCTCTTGCAGCCCGGGCCATTCGCACAGCAGCCTGCTGCTCTGCCTTCGTTCTTATGCTCTTCGTAGCAGGTCGCGCTTTCGTTTAGCTGGAGACGAACAGTCGTCTGCTTCTCGCCCACAGAGCACGGTGCTGGCAGCGAAAGCCTCCAGGCTGCTGCCTCTGCCCAAACACGCCTGGCCTCTGCACTTTCTCTCTCAGCGCTAGGTAGCAGCACATTCGGTCTGCGTGGTAGCCTGAATCTTAACGGAAAGCTTCTCAGCTAAGTCTCGCACAGAGAACAGTTTGAGGTCAACGAGCTTAGCCGGAGCTTACCCTCGACGCGTGGAAACCTGTATTTGCAGCACATCCTAGTGGTAGCCCTCTTTCCTTTCCAGCCTGCACAGCGCCGGCAGACGGCGGTGCTCTCTGCACCTGCCTTCTCACTTGCAAGTACCAGCGCCAAGCTTACAGCCTTGCAGGGAGCGAAGAGGCGGATAGGCGTCTCGCCCAGAAGAAGGTGCCAGGACCAAAAGATGGTCTTCCTTTCTGCTGCTCCTTGCCCGAATTGTGGTGCTGCGTTGAAAGTCTTGCCCAGCGAAAAGCTACTCCAGCAAGTGTTTCTCTCCAAACGCATTTCGCTGAGCGAGAGCTACACGGACAGTTTGCACTCGGTGAAACAGCAAGAAAATGCTTGTCCGTCGAGCTGAAGGAAAATCCCTGCACAGCACACTGTGGCTGCGTGCGGTGTTCACGCTGAAGAGCGGCAAAGCTCCAAGCCATGGCTGGGCTTCACTTCTGTCCAGAGCACAGAAGGCGAAGAACCAAGCAGCTGGGCACCGGGCTCATGTACTCAGGGGAGCCAATTTCAAATGTCCAGCCAAGAGCTGCTTCACAAGCACATGCAGCTGAGAATGCTCTGGCTGCTTCAGAAAGGAAGGCGCAGCCCTTGCACTCCTGGACACAAGGTGGCCAGCAGCAGGTTCCTAAACCTTCCGTGCTGCAGAGTGCATGCAGCTGGAGCACAGCCAGGAGGAGGCGTCCAGAAAGAAGGCGTTCTTCAAGTCCCCCCCTCCTCCAGGCAGCCTTGAAACTGAGCACAACACACTGCGCCTCGGGGAGCTTCTTCTTTCCTCAGATAGATGGACCGTCCCCTTCTTCACTCTCGCAGCTCCCTTGCCCACTTGCAGCAGCTGCTGCCAAAGAAGAAGGCTCCAGGGGTAACAGCCTCTGCTGGGCTGAACCTTCCCCTTGCCTCACGTCAAGCACCAGAAACTGTCCTCTGCACTCTGTTTTTCCCTTCTCCACCGCATCTACCACTGTCATCTCTGCATCTCCAAGCATGAAGCTAGCAGAATTGGTTCCAGGGAATACTGGAAGAGAAATAGGTAGCAGCACAAGTAGCCGCAGCTTGAACTTTCTGCTTCCGACTGCTAAAGTGAATCCGCAAACAAGCGAGTGCCACGCACGCTTCCTCTTGCAGCCCGGGCCATTCGCACAGCAGCCTGCTGCTCTGCCTTCGTTCTTATGCTCTTCGTAGCAGGTCGCGCTTTCGTTTAGCTGGAGACGAACAGTCGTCTGCTTCTCGCCCAGAGAGCACGGTGCTGGCAGCGAAAGCCTCCAGGCTGCTGCCTCTGCCCAAACACGCCTGGCCTCTGCACTTTCTCTCTCAGCGCTAGGTAGCAGCACATTCGGTCTGCGTGGTAGCCTGAATCTTAACGGAAAGCTTCTCAGCTAAGTCTCGCACAGAGAACAGTTTGAGGTCAACGAGCTTAGCCGGAGCTTACCCTCGACGCGTGCAAACCTGTATTTGCAGCACATCCTAGTGGTAGCCCTCTTTCCTTTCCAGCCTGCACAGCGCCGGCAGACGGCGGTGCTCTCTGCACCTGCCTTCTCACTTGCAAGTACCAGCGCCAAGCTTACAGCCTTGCAGGGAGCGAAGAGGCGGATAGGCGTCTCGCCCAGAAGAAGGTGCCAGGACCAAAAGATGGTCTTCCTTTCTGCTGCTCCTTGCCCGAATTGTGGTGCTGCGTTGAAAGTCTTGCCCAGCGAAAAGCTACTCCAGCAAGTGTTTCTCTCCAAACGCATTTCGCTGAGCGAGAGCTACACGGACAGTTTGCACTCGGTGAAACAGCAAGAAAATGCTTGTCCGTCGAGCTGAAGGAAAATCCCTGCACAGCACACTGTGGCTGCGTGCAGTGTTCACGCTGAAGAGCGGCAAAGCTCCAAGCCATGGCTGGGCTTCACTTCTGTCCAGAGCACAGAAGGCGAAGAACCAAGCAGCTGGGCACCGGGCTCATGTACTCAGGGGAGCCAATTTCAAATGTCCAGCCAAGAGCTGCTTCACAAGCACATGCAGCTGAGAATGCTCTGGCTGCTTCAGAAAGGAAGGCGCAGCCCTTGCACTCCTGGACACAAGCTGGCCAGCAGCAGGTTCCTAAACCTTGCGTGCTGCAGAGTGCATGCAGCTGGAGCACAGCCAGGAGGAGGCGTCCAGAAAGAAGGCGTTCTTCAAGCCCCCCCCTCCTCCAGGCAGCCTTGAAACTGAGCACAACAAACTGCGCCTCGGGGAGCTTCTTCTTTCCTCAGATAGATGGACCGTCCCCTTCTTCACTCTCGCAGCTCCCTTGCCCACTTGCAGCAGCTGCTGCCAAAGAAAAAGGCTCCAGGGGTAACAGCCTCTGCTGGGCTGAACCTTCCCCTTGCCTCACGTCAAGCACCAGAAACTGTCCTCTGCACTCTGTTTTTCCCTTCTCCACCGCATCTACCACTGTCATCTCTGCATCTCCAAGCATGAAGCTAGCAGAATTGGTTCCAGGGAATACTGGAAGAGAAATAGGTAGCAGCACAAGTAGCCGCAGCTTGAACTTTCTGCTTCCGACTGCTAAAGTGAATCCGCAAACAAGCGAGTGCCACGCACGCTTCCTCTTGCAGCCCGGGCCATTCGCACAGCAGCCTGCTGCTCTGCCTTCGTTCTTATGCTCTTCGTAGCAGGTCGCGCTTTCGTTTAGCTGGAGACGAACAGTCGTCTGCTTCTCGCCCAGAGAGCACGGTGCTGGCAGCGAAAGCCTCCAGGCTGCTGCCTCTGCCCAAACACGCCTGGCCTCTGCACTTTCTCTCTCAGCGCTAGGTAGCAGCACATTCGGTCTGCGTGGTAGCCTGAATCTTAACGGAAAGCTTCTCAGCTAAGTCTCGCACAGAGAACAGTTTGAGGTCAACGAGCTTAGCCGGAGCTTACCCTCGACGCGTGGAAACCTGTATTTGCAGCACATCCTAGTGGTAGCCCTCTTTCCTTTCCAGCCTGCACAGCGCCGGCAGACGGCGGTGCTCTCTGCACCTGCCTTCTCACTTGCAAGTACCAGCGCCAAGCTTACAGCCTTGCAGGGAGCGAAGAGGCGGATAGGCGTCTCGCCCAGAAGAAGGTGCCAGGACCAAAAGATGGTCTTCCTTTCTGCTGCTCCTTGCCCGAATTGTGGTGCTGCGTTGAAAGTCTTGCCCAGCGAAAAGCTACTCCAGCAAGTGTTTCTCTCCAAACGCATTTCGCTGAGCGAGAGCTACACGGACAGTTTGCACTCGGTGAAACAGCAAGAAAATGCTTGTCCGTCGAGCTGAAGGAAAATCCCTGCACAGCACACTGTGGCTGCGTGCAGTGTTCACGCTGAAGAGCGGCAAAGCTCCAAGCCATGGCTGGGCTTCACTTCTGTCCAGAGCACAGAAGGCGAAGAACCAAGCAGCTGGGCACCGGGCTCATGTACTCAGGGGAGCCAATTTCAAATGTCCAGCCAAGAGCTGCTTCACAAGCACATGCAGCTGAGAATGCTCTGGCTGCTTCAGAAAGGAAGGCGCAGCCCTTGCACTCCTGGGCACAAGCTGGCCAGCAGCAGGTTCCTAAACCTTGCGTGCTGCAGAGTGCATGCAGCTGGAGCACAGCCAGAAGGAGGCGTCCAGAAAGAAGGCGTTCTTCAAGCCCCCCCCTCCTCCAGGCAGCCTTGAAACTGAGCACAACACACTGCGCCTCGGGGAGCTTCTTCTTTCCTCAGATAGATGGACCGTCCCCTTCTTCACTCTCGCAGCTCCCTTGCCCACTTGCAGCAGCTGCTGCCAAAGGAAAAGGCTCCAGGGGTAACAGCCTCTGCTGGGCTGAACCTTCCCCTTGCCTCACGTCAAGCACCAGAAACTGTCCTCTGCACTCTGTTTTTCCCTTCTCCACCGCATCTACCACTGTCATCTCTGCATCTCCAAGCATGAAGCTAGCAGAATTGGTTCCAGGGAATACTGGAAGAGAAATAGGTAGCAGCACAAGTAGCCGCAGCTTGAACTTTCTGCTTCCGACTGCTAAAGTGAATCCGCAAACAAGCGAGTGCCACGCACGCTTCCTCTTGCAGCCCGGGCCATTCGCACAGCAGCCTGCTGCTCTGCCTTCGTTCTTATGCTCTTCGTAGCAGGTCGCGCTTTCGTTTAGCTGGAGACGAACAGTCGTCTGCTTCTCGCCCAGAGAGCACGGTGCTGGCAGCGAAAGCCTCCAGGCTGCTGCCTCTGCCCAAACACGCCTGGCCTCTGCACTTTCTCTCTCAGCGCTAGGTAGCAGCACATTCGGTCTGCGTGGTAGCCTGAATCTTAACGGAAAGCTTCTCAGCTAAGTCTCGCACAGAGAACAGTTTGAGGTCAACGAGCTTAGCCGGAGCTTACCCTCGACGCGTGGAAACCTGTATTTGCAGCACATCCTAGTGGTAGCCCTCTTTCCTTTCCAGCCTGCACAGCGCCGGCAGACGGCGGTGCTCTCTGCACCTGCCTTCTCACTTGCAAGTACCAGCGCCAAGCTTACAGCCTTGCAGGGAGCGAAGAGGCGGATAGGCGTCTCGCCCAGAAGAAGGTGCCAGGACCAAAAGATGGTCTTCCTTTCTGCTGCTCCTTGCCCGAATTGTGGTGCTGCGTTGAAAGTCTTGCCCAGCGAAAAGCTACTCCAGCAAGTGTTTCTCTCCAAACGCATTTCGCTGAGCGAGAGCTACACGGACAGTTTGCACTCGGTGAAACAGCAAGAAAATGCTTGTCCGTCGAGCTGAAGGAAAATCCCTGCACAGCACACTGTGGCTGCGTGCAGTGTTCACGCTGAAGAGCGGCAAAGCTCCAAGCCATGGCTGGGCTTCACTTCTGTCCAGAGCACAGAAGGCGAAGAACCAAGCAGCTGGGCACCGGGCTCATGTACTCAGGGGAGCCAATTTCAAATGTCCAGCCAAGAGCTGCTTCACAAGCACATGCAGCTGAGAATGCTCTGGCTGCTTCAGAAAGGAAGGCGCAGCCCTTGCACTCCTGGACACAAGGTGGCCAGCAGCAGGTTCCTAAACCTTCCGTGCTGCAGAGTGCATGCAGCTGGAGCACAGCCAGGAGGAGGCGTCCAGAAAGAAGGCGTTCTTCAAGTCCCCCCCTCCTCCAGGCAGCCTTGAAACTGAGCACAACACACTGCGCCTCGGGGAGCTTCTTCTTTCCTCAGCTAGATGGACCGTCCCCTTCTTCACTCTCGCAGCTCCCTTGCCCACTTGCAGCAGCTGCTGCCAAAGAAAAAGGCTCCAGGGGTAACAGCCTCTGCTGGGCTGAACCTTCCCCTTGCCTCACGTCAAGCACCAGAAACTGTCCTCTGCACTCTGTTTTTCCCTTCTCCACCGCATCTACCACTGTCATCTCTGCATCTCCAAGCATGAAGCTAGCAGAATTGGTTCCAGGGAATACTGGAAGAGAAATAGGTAGCAGCACAAGTAGCCGCAGCTTGAACTTTCTGCTTCCGACTGCTAAAGTGAATCCGCAAACAAGCGAGTGCCACGCACGCTTCCTCTTGCAGCCCGGGCCATTCGCACAGCAGCCTGCTGCTCTGCCTTCGTTCTTATGCTCTTCGTAGCAGGTCGCGCTTTCGTTTAGCTGGAGACGAACAGTCGTCTGCTTCTCGCCCAGAGAGCACGGTGCTGGCAGCGAAAGCCTCCAGGCTGCTGCCTCTGCCCAAACACGCCTGGCCTCTGCACTTTCTCTCTCAGCGCTAGGTAGCAGCACATTCGGTCTGCGTGGTAGCCTGAATCTTAACGGAAAGCTTCTCAGCTAAGTCTCGCACAGAGAACAGTTTGAGGTCAACGAGCTTAGCCGGAGCTTACCCTCGACGCGTGGAAACCTGTATTTGCAGCACATCCTAGTGGTAGCCCTCTTTCCTTTCCAGCCTGCACAGCGCCGGCAGACGGCGGTGCTCTCTGCACCTGCCTTCTCACTTGCAAGTACCAGCGCCAAGCTTACAGCCTTGCAGGGAGCGAAGAGGCGGATAGGCGTCTCGCCCAGAAGAAGGTGCCAGGACCAAAAGATGGTCTTCCTTTCTGCTGCTCCTTGCCCGAATTGTGGTGCTGCGTTGAAAGTCTTGCCCAGCGAAAAGCTACTCCAGCAAGTGTTTCTCTCCAAACGCATTTCGCTGAGCGAGAGCTACACGGACAGTTTGCACTCGGTGAAACAGCAAGAAAATGCTTGTCCGTCGAGCTGAAGGAAAATCCCTGCACAGCACACTGTGGCTGCGTGCAGTGTTCACGCTGAAGAGCGGCAAAGCTCCAAGCCATGGCTGGGCTTCACTTCTGTCCAGAGCACAGAAGGCGAAGAACCAAGCAGCTGGGCACCGGGCTCATGTACTCAGGGGAGCCAATTTCAAATGTCCAGCCAAGAGCTGCTTCACAAGCACATGCAGCTGAGAATGCTCTGGCTGCTTCAGAAAGGAAGGCGCAGCCCTTGCACTCCTGGACACAAGCTGGCCAGCAGCAGGTTCCTAAACCTTCCGTGCTGCAGAGTGCATGCAGCTGGAGCACAGCCAGGAGGAGGCGTTCAGAAAGAAGGCGTTCTTCAAGTCCCCCCCTCCTCCAGGCAGCCTTGAAACTGAGCACAACACACTGCGCCTCGGGGAGCTTCTTCTTTCCTCAGATAGATGGACCGTCCCCTTCTTCACTCTCGCAGCTCCCTTGCCCACTTGCAGCAGCTGCTGCCAAAGAAAAAGGCTCCAGGGGTAACAGCCTCTGCTGGGCTGAACCTTCCCCTTGCCTCACGTCAAGCACCAGAAACTGTCCTCTGCACTCTGTTTTTCCCTTCTCCACCGCATCTACCACTGTCATCTCTGCATCTCCAAGCATGAAGCTAGCAGAATTGGTTCCAGGGAATACTGGAAGAGAAATAGGTAGCAGCACAAGTAGCCGCAGCTTGAACTTTCTGCTTCCGACTGCTAAAGTGAATCCGCAAACAAGCGAGTGCCACGCACGCTTCCTCTTGCAGCCCGGGCCATTCGCACAGCAGCCTGCTGCTCTGCCTTCGTTCTTATGCTCTTCGTAGCAGGTCGCGCTTTCGTTTAGCTGGAGACGAACAGTCGTCTGCTTCTCGCCCAGAGAGCACGGTGCTGGCAGCGAAAGCCTCCAGGCTGCTGCCTCTGCCCAAACACGCCTGGCCTCTGCACTTTCTCTCTCAGCGCTACGTAGCAGCACATTCGGTCTGCGTGGTAGCCTGAATCTTAACGGAAAGCTTCTCAGCTAAGTCTCGCACAGAGAACAGTTTGAGGTCAACGAGCTTAGCCGGAGCTTACCCTCGACGCGTGCAAACCTGTATTTGCAGCACATCCTAGTGGTAGCCCTCTTTCCTTTCCAGCCTGCACAGCGCCGGCAGACGGCGGTGCTCTCTGCACCTGCCTTCTCACTTGCAAGTACCAGCGCCAAGCTTACAGCCTTGCAGGGAGCGAAGAGGCGGATAGGCGTCTCGCCCAGAAGAAGGTGCCAGGACCAAAAGATGGTCTTCCTTTCTCCTGCTCCTTGCCCGAATTGTGGTGCTGCGTTGAAAGTCTTGCCCAGCGAAAAGCTACTCCAGCAAGTGTTTCTCTCCAAACGCATTTCGCTGAGCGAGAGCTACACGGACAGTTTGCACTCGGTGAAACAGCAAGAAAATGCTTGTCCGTCGAGCTGAAGGAAAATCCCTGCACAGCACACTGTGGCTGCGTGCGGTGTTCACGCTGAAGAGCGGCAAAGCTCCAAGCCATGGCTGGGCTTCACTTCTGTCCAGAGCACAGAAGGCGAAGAACCAAGCAGCTGGGCACCGGGCTCATGTACTCAGGGGAGCCAATTTCAAATGTCCAGCCAAGAGCTGCTTCACAAGCACATGCAGCTGAGAATGCTCTGGCTGCTTCAGAAAGGAAGGCGCAGCCCTTGCACTCCTGGACACAAGCTGGCCAGCAGCAGGTTCCTAAACCTTCCGTGCTGCAGAGTGCATGCAGCTGGAGCACAGCCAGGAGGAGGCGTCCAGAAAGAAGGCGTTCTTCAAGTCCCCCCCTCCTCCAGGCAGCCTTGAAACTGAGCACAACACACTGCGCCTCGGGGAGCTTCTTCTTTCCTCAGATAGATGGACCGTCCCCTTCTTCACTCTCGCAGCTCCCTTGCCCACTTGCAGCAGCTGCTGCCAAAGAAGAAGGCTCCAGGGGTAACAGCCTCTGCTGGGCTGAACCTTCCCCTTGCCTCACGTCAAGCACCAGAAACTGTCCTCTGCACTCTGTTTTTCCCTTCTCCACCGCATCTACCACTGTCATCTCTGCATCTCCAAGCATGAAGCTAGCAGAATTGGTTCCAGGGAATACTGGAAGAGAAATAGGTAGCAGCACAAGTAGCCGCAGCTTGAACTTTCTGCTTCCGACTGCTAAAGTGAATCCGCAAACAAGCGAGTGCCACGCACGCTTCCTCTTGCAGCCCGGGCCATTCGCACAGCAGCCTGCTGCTCTGCCTTCGTTCTTATGCTCTTCGTAGCAGGTCGCGCTTTCGTTTAGCTGGAGACGAACAGTCATCTGCTTCTCGCCCACAGAGCACGGTGCTGGCAGCGAAAGCCTCCAGGCTGCTGCCTCTGCCCAAACACGCCTGGCCTCTGCACTTTCTCTCTCAGCGCTAGGTAGCAGCACATTCGGTCTGCGTGGTAGCCTGAATCTTAACGGAAAGCTTCTCAGCTAAGTCTCGCACAGAGAACAGTTTGAGGTCAACGAGCTTAGCCGGAGCTTACCCTCGACGCGTGGAAACCTGTATTTGCAGCACATCCTAGTGGTAGCCCTCTTTCCTTTCCAGCCTGCACAGCGCCGGCAGACGGCGGTGCTCTCTGCACCTGCCTTCTCACTTGCAAGTACCAGCGCCAAGCTTACAGCCTTGCAGGGAGCGAAGAGGCGGATAGGCGTCTCGCCCAGAAGAAGGTGCCAGGACCAAAAGATGGTCTTCCTTTCTGCTGCTCCTTGCCCGAATTGTGGTGCTGCGTTGAAAGTCTTGCCCAGCGAAAAGCTACTCCAGCAAGTGTTTCTCTCCAAACGCATTTCGCTGAGCGAGAGCTACACGGACAGTTTGCACTCGGTGAAACAGCAAGAAAATGCTTGTCCGTCGAGCTGAAGGAAAATCCCTGCACAGCACACTGTGGCTGCGTGCAGTGTTCACGCTGAAGAGCGGCAAAGCTCCAAGCCATGGCTGGGCTTCACTTCTGTCCAGAGCACAGAAGGCGAAGAACCAAGCAGCTGGGCACCGGGCTCATGTACTCAGGGGAGCCAATTTCAAATGTCCAGCCAAGAGCTGCTTCACAAGCACATGCAGCTGAGAATGCTCTGGCTGCTTCAGAAAGGAAGGCGCAGCCCTTGCACTCCTGGACACAAGCTGGCCAGCAGCAGGTTCCTAAACCTTGCGTGCTGCAGAGTGCATGCAGCTGGAGCACAGCCAGGAGGAGGCGTCCAGAAAGAAGGCGTTCTTCAAGTCCCCCCCTCCTCCAGGCAGCCTTGAAACTGAGCACAACACACTGCGCCTCGGGGAGCTTCTTCTTTCCTCAGATAGATGGACCGTCCCCTTCTTCACTCTCGCAGCTCCCTTGCCCACTTGCAGCAGCTGCTGCCAAAGAAGAAGGCTCCAGGGGTAACAGCCTCTGCTGGGCTGAACCTTCCCCTTGCCTCACGTCAAGCACCAGAAACTGTCCTCTGCACTCTGTTTTTCCCTTCTCCACCGCATCTACCACTGTCATCTCTGCATCTCCAAGCATGAAGCTAGCAGAATTGGTTCCAGGGAATACTGGAAGAGAAATAGGTAGCAGCACAAGTAGCCGCAGCTTGAACTTTCTGCTTCCGACTGCTAAAGTGAATCCGCAAACAAGCGAGTGCCACGCACGCTTCCTCTTGCAGCCCGGGCCATTCGCACAGCAGCCTGCTGCTCTGCCTTCGTTCTTATGCTCTTCGTAGCAGGTCGCGCTTTCGTTTAGCTGGAGACGAACAGTCGTCTGCTTCTCGCCCAGAGAGCACGGTGCTGGCAGCGAAAGCCTCCAGGCTGCTGCCTCTGCCCAAACACGCCTGGCCTCTGCACTTTCTCTCTCAGCGCTACGTAGCAGCACATTCGGTCTGCGTGGTAGCCTGAATCTTAACGGAAAGCTTCTCAGCTAAGTCTCGCACAGAGAACAGTTTGAGGTCAACGAGCTTAGCCGGAGCTTACCCTCGACGCGTGCAAACCTGTATTTGCAGCACATCCTAGTGGTAGCCCTCTTTCCTTTCCAGCCTGCACAGCGCCGGCAGACGGCGGTGCTCTCTGCACCTGCCTTCTCACTTGCAAGTACCAGCGCCAAGCTTACAGCCTTGCAGGGAGCGAAGAGGCGGATAGGCGTCTCGCCCAGAAGAAGGTGCCAGGACCAAAAGATGGTCTTCCTTTCTGCTGCTCCTTGCCCGAATTGTGGTGCTGCGTTGAAAGTCTTGCCCAGCGAAAAGCTACTCCAGCAAGTGTTTCTCTCCAAACGCATTTCGCTGAGCGAGAGCTACACGGACAGTTTGCACTCGGTGAAACAGCAAGAAAATGCTTGTCCGTCGAGCTGAAGGAAAATCCCTGCACAGCACACTGTGGCTGCGTGCAGTGTTCACGCTGAAGAGCGGCAAAGCTCCAAGCCATGGCTGGGCTTCACTTCTGTCCAGAGCACAGAAGGCGAAGAACCAAGCAGCTGGGCACCGGGCTCATGTACTCAGGGGAGCCAATTTCAAATGTCCAGCCAAGAGCTGCTTCACAAGCACATGCAGCTGAGAATGCTCTGGCTGCTTCAGAAAGGAAGGCGCAGCCCTTGCACTCCTGGACACAAGCTGGCCAGCAGCAGGTTCCTAAACCTTGCGTGCTGCAGAGTGCATGCAGCTGGAGCACAGCCAGGAGGAGGCGTCCAGAAAGAAGGCGTTCTTCAAGTCCCCCCCTCCTCCAGGCAGCCTTGAAACTGAGCACAACACACTGCGCCTCGGGGAGCTTCTTCTTTCCTCAGATAGATGGACCGTCCCCTTCTTCACTCTCGCAGCTCCCTTGCCCACTTGCAGCAGCTGCTGCCAAAGAAAAAGGCTCCAGGGGTAACAGCCTCTGCTGGGCTGAACCTTCCCCTTGCCTCACGTCAAGCACCAGAAACTGTCCTCTGCACTCTGTTTTTCCCTTCTCCACCGCATCTACCACTGTCATCTCTGCATCTCCAAGCATGAAGCTAGCAGAATTGGTTCCAGGGAATACTGGAAGAGAAATAGGTAGCAGCACAAGTAGCCGCAGCTTGAACTTTCTGCTTCCGACTGCTAAAGTGAATCCGCAAACAAGCGAGTGCCACGCACGCTTCCTCTTGCAGCCCGGGCGATTCGCACAGCAGCCTGCTGCTCTGCCTTCGTTCTTATGCTCTTCGTAGCAGGTCGCGCTTTCGTTTAGCTGGAGACGAACAGTCGTCTGCTTCTCGCCCAGAGAGCACGGTGCTGGCAGCGAAAGCCTCCAGGCTGCTGCCTCTGCCCAAACACGCCTGGCCTCTGCACTTTCTCTCTCAGCGCTAGGTAGCAGCACATTCGGTCTGCGTGGTAGCCTGAATCTTAACGGAAAGCTTCTCAGCTAAGTCTCGCACAGAGAACAGTTTGAGGTCAACGAGCTTAGCCGGAGCTTACCCTCGACGCGTGGAAACCTGTATTTGCAGCACATCCTAGTGGTAGCCCTCTTTCCTTTCCAGCCTGCACAGCGCCGGCAGACGGCGGTGCTCTCTGCACCTGCCTTCTCACTTGCAAGTACCAGCGCCAAGCTTACAGCCTTGCAGGGAGCGAAGAGGCGGATAGGCGTCTCGCCCAGAAGAAGGTGCCAGGACCAAAAGATGGTCTTCCTTTCTGCTGCTCCTTGCCCGAATTGTGGTGCTGCGTTGAAAGTCTTGCCCAGCGAAAAGCTACTCCAGCAAGTGTTTCTCTCCAAACGCATTTCGCTGAGCGAGAGCTACACGGACAGTTTGCACTCGGTGAAACAGCAAGAAAATGCTTGTCCGTCGAGCTGAAGGAAAATCCCTGCACAGCACACTGTGGCTGCGTGCGGTGTTCACGCTGAAGAGCGGCAAAGCTCCAAGCCATGGCTGGGCTTCACTTCTGTCCAGAGCACAGAAGGCGAAGAACCAAGCAGCTGGGCACCGGGCTCATGTACTCAGGGGAGCCAATTTCAAATGTCCAGCCAAGAGCTGCTTCACAAGCACATGCAGCTGAGAATGCTCTGGCTGCTTCAGAAAGGAAGGCGCAGCCCTTGCACTCCTGGACACAAGGTGGCCAGCAGCAGGTTCCTAAACCTTCCGTGCTGCAGAGTGCATGCAGCTGGAGCACAGCCAGGAGGAGGCGTCCAGAAAGAAGGCGTTCTTCAAGTCCCCCCCTCCTCCAGGCAGCCTTGAAACTGAGCACAACACACTGCGCCTCGGGGAGCTTCTTCTTTCCTCAGATAGATGGACCGTCCCCTTCTTCACTCTCGCAGCTCCCTTGCCCACTTGCAGCAGCTGCTGCCAAAGAAGAAGGCTCCAGGGGTAACAGCCTCTGCTGGGCTGAACCTTCCCCTTGCCTCACGTCAAGCACCAGAAACTGTCCTCTGCACTCTGTTTTTCCCTTCTCCACCGCATCTACCACTGTCATCTCTGCATCTCCAAGCATGAAGCTAGCAGAATTGGTTCCAGGGAATACTGGAAGAGAAATAGGTAGCAGCACAAGTAGCCGCAGCTTGAACTTTCTGCTTCCGACTGCTAAAGTGAATCCGCAAACAAGCGAGTGCCACGCACGCTTCCTCTTGCAGCCCGGGCCATTCGCACAGCAGCCTGCTGCTCTGCCTTCGTTCTTATGCTCTTCGTAGCAGGTCGCGCTTTCGTTTAGCTGGAGACGAACAGTCGTCTGCTTCTCGCCCAGAGAGCACGGTGCTGGCAGCGAAAGCCTCCAGGCTGCTGCCTCTGCCCAAACACGCCTGGCCTCTGCACTTTCTCTCTCAGCGCTAGGTAGCAGCACATTCGGTCTGCGTGGTAGCCTGAATCTTAACGGAAAGCTTCTCAGCTAAGTCTCGCACAGAGAACAGTTTGAGGTCAACGAGCTTAGCCGGAGCTTACCCTCGACGCGTGGAAACCTGTATTTGCAGCACATCCTAGTGGTAGCCCTCTTTCCTTTCCAGCCTGCACAGCGCCGGCAGACGGCGGTGCTCTCTGCACCTGCCTTCTCACTTGCAAGTACCAGCGCCAAGCTTACAGCCTTGCAGGGAGCGAAGAGGCGGATAGGCGTCTCGCCCAGAAGAAGGTGCCAGGACCAAAAGATGGTCTTCCTTTCTGCTGCTCCTTGCCCGAATTGTGGTGCTGCGTTGAAAGTCTTGCCCAGCGAAAAGCTACTCCAGCAAGTGTTTCTCTCCAAACGCATTTCGCTGAGCGAGAGCTACACGGACAGTTTGCACTCGGTGAAACAGCAAGAAAATGCTTGTCCGTCGAGCTGAAGGAAAATCCCTGCACAGCACACTGTGGCTGCGTGCAGTGTTCGCGCTGAAGAGCGGCAAAGCTCCAAGCCATGGCTGGGCTTCACTTCTGTCCAGAGCACAGAAGGCGAAGAACCAAGCAGCTGGGCACCGGGCTCATGTACTCAGGGGAGCCAATTTCAAATGTCCAGCCAAGAGCTGCTTCACAAGCACATGCAGCTGAGAATGCTCTGGCTGCTTCAGAAAGGAAGGCGCAGCCCTTGCACTCCTGGACACAAGCTGGCCAGCAGCAGGTTCCTAAACCTTGCGTGCTGCGGAGTGCATGCAGCTGGAGCACAGCCAGGAGGAGGCGTCCAGAAAGAAGGCGTTCTTCAAGTCCCCCCCTCCTCCAGGCAGCCTTGAAACTGAGCACAACAAACTGCGCCTCGGGGAGCTTCTTCTTTCCTCAGCTAGATGGACCGTCCCCTTCTTCACTCTCGCAGCTCCCTTGCCCACTTGCAGCAGCTGCTGCCAAAGAAAAAGGCTCCAGGGGTAACAGCCTCTGCTGGGCTGAACCTTCCCCTTGCCTCACGTCAAGCACCAGAAACTGTCCTCTGCACTCTGTTTTTCCCTTCTCCACCGCATCTACCACTGTCATCTCTGCATCTCCAAGCATGAAGCTAGCAGAATTGGTTCCAGGGAATACTGGAAGAGAAATAGGTAGCAGCACAAGTAGCCGCAGCTTGAACTTTCTGCTTCCGACTGCTAAAGTGAATCCGCAAACAAGCGAGTGCCACGCACGCTTCCTCTTGCAGCCCGGGCCATTCGCACAGCAGCCTGCTGCTCTGCCTTCGTTCTTATGCTCTTCGTAGCAGGTCGCGCTTTCGTTTAGCTGGAGACGAACAGTCGTCTGCTTCTCGCCCAGAGAGCACGGTGCTGGCAGCGAAAGCCTCCAGGCTGCTGCCTCTGCCCAAACACGCCTGGCCTCTGCACTTTCTCTCTCAGCGCTAGGTAGCAGCACATTCGGTCTGCGTGGTAGCCTGAATCTTAACGGAAAGCTTCTCAGCTAAGTCTCGCACAGAGAACAGTTTGAGGTCAACGAGCTTAGCCGGAGCTTACCCTCGACGCGTGGAAACCTGTATTTGCAGCACATCCTAGTGGTAGCCCTCTTTCCTTTCCAGCCTGCACAGCGCCGGCAGACGGCGGTGCTCTCTGCACCTGCCTTCTCACTTGCAAGTACCAGCGCCAAGCTTACAGCCTTGCAGGGAGCGAAGAGGCGGATAGGCGTCTCGCCCAGAAGAAGGTGCCAGGACCAAAAGATGGTCTTCCTTTCTGCTGCTCCTTGCCCGAATTGTGGTGCTGCGTTGAAAGTCTTGCCCAGCGAAAAGCTACTCCAGCAAGTGTTTCTCTCCAAACGCATTTCGCTGAGCGAGAGCTACACGGACAGTTTGCACTCGGTGAAACAGCAAGAAAATGCTTGTCCGTCGAGCTGAAGGAAAATCCCTGCACAGCACACTGTGGCTGCGTGCAGTGTTCACGCTGAAGAGCGGCAAAGCTCCAAGCCATGGCTGGGCTTCACTTCTGTCCAGAGCACAGAAGGCGAAGAACCAAGCAGCTGGGCACCGGGCTCATGTACTCAGGGGAGCCAATTTCAAATGTCCAGCCAAGAGCTGCTTCACAAGCACATGCAGCTGAGAATGCTCTGGCTGCTTCAGAAAGGAAGGCGCAGCCCTTGCACTCCTGGACACAAGGTGGCCAGCAGCAGGTTCCTAAACCTTCCGTGCTGCAGAGTGCATGCAGCTGGAGCACAGCCAGGAGGAGGCGTCCAGAAAGAAGGCGTTCTTCAAGTCCCCCCCTCCTCCAGGCAGCCTTGAAACTGAGCACAACACACTGCGCCTCGGGGAGCTTCTTCTTTCCTCAGATAGATGGACCGTCCCCTTCTTCACTCTCGCAGCTCCCTTGCCCACTTGCAGCAGCTGCTGCCAAAGAAAAAGGCTCCAGGGGTAACAGCCTCTGCTGGGCTGAACCTTCCCCTTGCCTCACGTCAAGCACCAGAAACTGTCCTCTGCACTCTGTTTTTCCCTTCTCCACCGCATCTACCACTGTCATCTCTGCATCTCCAAGCATGAAGCTAGCAGAATTGGTTCCAGGGAATACTGGAAGAGAAATAGGTAGCAGCACAAGTAGCCGCAGCTTGAACTTTCTGCTTCCGACTGCTAAAGTGAATCCGCAAACAAGCGAGTGCCACGCACGCTTCCTCTTGCAGCCCGGGCCATTCGCACAGCAGCCTGCTGCTCTGCCTTCGTTCTTATGCTCTTCGTAGCAGGTCGCGCTTTCGTTTAGCTGGAGACGAACAGTCGTCTGCTTCTCGCCCAGAGAGCACGGTGCTGGCAGCGAAAGCCTCCAGGCTGCTGCCTCTGCCCAAACACGCCTGGCCTCTGCACTTTCTCTCTCAGCGCTAGGTAGCAGCACATTCGGTCTGCGTGGTAGCCTGAATCTTAACGGAAAGCTTCTCAGCTAAGTCTCGCACAGAGAACAGTTTGAGGTCAACGAGCTTAGCCGGAGCTTACCCTCGACGCGTGCAAACCTGTATTTGCAGCACATCCTAGTGGTAGCCCTCTTTCCTTTCCAGCCTGCACAGCGCCGGCAGACGGCGGTGCTCTCTGCACCTGCCTTCTCACTTGCAAGTACCAGCGCCAAGCTTACAGCCTTGCAGGGAGCGAAGAGGCGGATAGGCGTCTCGCCCAGAAGAAGGTGCCAGGACCAAAAGATGGTCTTCCTTTCTGCTGCTCCTTGCCCGAATTGTGGTGCTGCGTTGAAAGTCTTGCCCAGCGAAAAGCTACTCCAGCAAGTGTTTCTCTCCAAACGCATTTCGCTGAGCGAGAGCTACACGGACAGTTTGCACTCGGTGAAACAGCAAGAAAATGCTTGTCCGTCGAGCTGAAGGAAAATCCCTGCACAGCACACTGTGGCTGCGTGCAGTGTTCACGCTGAAGAGCGGCAAAGCTCCAAGCCATGGCTGGGCTTCACTTCTGTCCAGAGCACAGAAGGCGAAGAACCAAGCAGCTGGGCACCGGGCTCATGTACTCAGGGGAGCCAATTTCAAATGTCCAGCCAAGAGCTGCTTCACAAGCACATGCAGCTGAGAATGCTCTGGCTGCTTCAGAAAGGAAGGCGCAGCCCTTGCACTCCTGGACACAAGCTGGCCAGCAGCAGGTTCCTAAACCTTCCGTGCTGCAGAGTGCATGCAGCTGGAGCACAGCCAGGAGGAGGCGTCCAGAAAGAAGGCGTTCTTCAAGCCCCCCCCTCCTCCAGGCAGCCTTGAAACTGAGCACAACAAACTGCGCCTCGGGGAGCTTCTTCTTTCCTCAGATAGATGGACCGTCCCCTTCTTCACTCTCGCAGCTCCCTTGCCCACTTGCAGCAGCTGCTGCCAAAGAAAAAGGCTCCAGGGGTAACAGCCTCTGCTGGGCTGAACCTTCCCCTTGCCTCACGTCAAGCACCAGAAACTGTGCTCTGCACTCTGTTTTTCCCTTCTCCACCGCATCTACCACTGTCATCTCTGCATCTCCAAGCATGAAGCTAGCAGAATTGGTTCCAGGGAATACTGGAAGAGAAATAGGTAGCAGCACAAGTAGCCGCAGGTTGAACTTTCTGCTTCCGACTGCTAAAGTGAATCCGCAAACAAGCGAGTGCCACGCACGCTTCCTCTTGCAGCCCGGGCCATTCGCACAGCAGCCTGCTGCTCTGCCTTCGTTCTTATGCTCTTCGTAGCAGGTCGCGCTTTCGTTTAGCTGGAGACGAACAGTCGTCTGCTTCTCGCCCAGAGAGCACGGTGCTGGCAGCGAAAGCCTCCAGGCTGCTGCCTCTGCCCAAACACGCCTGGCCTCTGCACTTTCTCTCTCAGCGCTAGGTAGCAGCACATTCGGTCTGCGTGGTAGCCTGAATCTTAACGGAAAGCTTCTCAGCTAAGTCTCGCACAGAGAACAGTTTGAGGTCAACGAGCTTAGCCGGAGCTTACCCTCGACGCGTGGAAACCTGTATTTGCAGCACATCCTAGTGGTAGCCCTCTTTCCTTTCCAGCCTGCACAGCGCCGGCAGACGGCGGTGCTCTCTGCACCTGCCTTCTCACTTGCAAGTACCAGCGCCAAGCTTACAGCCTTGCAGGGAGCGAAGAGGCGGATAGGCGTCTCGCCCAGAAGAAGGTGCCAGGACCAAAAGATGGTCTTCCTTTCTGCTGCTCCTTGCCCGAATTGTGGTGCTGCGTTGAAAGTCTTGCCCAGCGAAAAGCTACTCCAGCAAGTGTTTCTCTCCAAACGCATTTCGCTGAGCGAGAGCTACACGGACAGTTTGCACTCGGTGAAACAGCAAGAAAATGCTTGTCCGTCGAGCTGAAGGAAAATCCCTGCACAGCACACTGTGGCTGCGTGCAGTGTTCACGCTGAAGAGCGGCAAAGCTCCAAGCCATGGCTGGGCTTCACTTCTGTCCAGAGCACAGAAGGCGAAGAACCAAGCAGCTGGGCACCGGGCTCATGTACTCAGGGGAGCCAATTTCAAATGTCCAGCCAAGAGCTGCTTCACAAGCACATGCAGCTGAGAATGCTCTGGCTGCTTCAGAAAGGAAGGCGCAGCCCTTGCACTCCTGGACACAAGCTGGCCAGCAGCAGGTTCCTAAACCTTCCGTGCTGCAGAGTGCATGCAGCTGGAGCACAGCCAGGAGGAGGCGTCCAGAAAGAAGGCGTTCTTCAAGTCCCCCCCTCCTCCAGGCAGCCTTGAAACTGAGCACAACACACTGCGCCTCGGGGAGCTTCTTCTTTCCTCAGCTAGATGGACCGTCCCCTTCTTCACTCTCGCAGCTCCCTTGCCCACTTGCAGCAGCTGCTGCCAAAGAAAAAGGCTCCAGGGGTAACAGCCTCTGCTGGGCTGAACCTTCCCCTTGCCTCACGTCAAGCACCAGAAACTGTCCTCTGCACTCTGTTTTTCCCTTCTCCACCGCATCTACCACTGTCATCTCTGCATCTCCAAGCATGAAGCTAGCAGAATTGGTTCCAGGGAATACTGGAAGAGAAATAGGTAGCAGCACAAGTAGCCGCAGCTTGAACTTTCTGCTTCCGACTGCTAAAGTGAATCCGCAAACAAGCGAGTGCCACGCACGCTTCCTCTTGCAGCCCGGGCCATTCGCACAGCAGCCTGCTGCTCTGCCTTCGTTCTTATGCTCTTCGTAGCAGGTCGCGCTTTCGTTTAGCTGGAGACGAACAGTCGTCTGCTTCTCGCCCAGAGAGCACGGTGCTGGCAGCGAAAGCCTCCAGGCTGCTGCCTCTGCCCAAACACGCCTGGCCTCTGCACTTTCTCTCTCAGCGCTAGGTAGCAGCACATTCGGTCTGCGTGGTAGCCTGAATCTTAACGGAAAGCTTCTCAGCTAAGTCTCGCACAGAGAACAGTTTGAGGTCAACGAGCTTAGCCGGAGCTTACCCTCGACGCGTGGAAACCTGTATTTGCAGCACATCCTAGTGGTAGCCCTCTTTCCTTTCCAGCCTGCACAGCGCCGGCAGACGGCGGTGCTCTCTGCACCTGCCTTCTCACTTGCAAGTACCAGCGCCAAGCTTACAGCCTTGCAGGGAGCGAAGAGGCGGATAGGCGTCTCGCCCAGAAGAAGGTGCCAGGACCAAAAGATGGTCTTCCTTTCTGCTGCTCCTTGCCCGAATTGTGGTGCTGCGTTGAAAGTCTTGCCCAGCGAAAAGCTACTCCAGCAAGTGTTTCTCTCCAAACGCATTTCGCTGAGCGAGAGCTACACGGACAGTTTGCACTCGGTGAAACAGCAAGAAAATGCTTGTCCGTCGAGCTGAAGGAAAATCCCTGCACAGCACACTGTGGCTGCGTGCAGTGTTCACGCTGAAGAGCGGCAAAGCTCCAAGCCATGGCTGGGCTTCACTTCTGTCCAGAGCACAGAAGGCGAAGAACCAAGCAGCTGGGCACCGGGCTCATGTACTCAGGGGAGCCAATTTCAAATGTCCAGCCAAGAGCTGCTTCACAAGCACATGCAGCTGAGAATGCTCTGGCTGCTTCAGAAAGGAAGGCGCAGCCCTTGCACTCCTGGGCACAAGGTGGCCAGCAGCAGGTTCCTAAACCTTCCGTGCTGCAGAGTGCATGCAGCTGGAGCACAGCCAGGAGGAGGCGTCCAGAAAGAAGGCGTTCTTCAAGCCCCCCCCTCCTCCAGGCAGCCTTGAAACTGAGCACAACAAACTGCGCCTCGGGGAGCTTCTTCTTTCCTCAGATAGATGGACCGTCCCCTTCTTCACTCTCGCAGCTCCCTTGCCCACTTGCAGCAGCTGCTGCCAAAGAAAAAGGCTCCAGGGGTAACAGCCTCTGCTGGGCTGAACCTTCCCCTTGCCTCACGTCAAGCACCAGAAACTGTGCTCTGCACTCTGTTTTTCCCTTCTCCACCGCATCTACCACTGTCATCTCTGCATCTCCAAGCATGAAGCTAGCAGAATTGGTTCCAGGGAATACTGGAAGAGAAATAGGTAGCAGCACAAGTAGCCGCAGCTTGAACTTTCTGCTTCCGACTGCTAAAGTGAATCCGCAAACAAGCGAGTGCCACGCACGCTTCCTCTTGCAGCCCGGGCCATTCGCACAGCAGCCTGCTGCTCTGCCTTCGTTCTTATGCTCTTCGTAGCAGGTCGCGCTTTCGTTTAGCTGGAGACGAACAGTCGTCTGCTTCTCGCCCAGAGAGCACGGTGCTGGCAGCGAAAGCCTCCAGGCTGCTGCCTCTGCCCAAACACGCCTGGCCTCTGCACTTTCTCTCTCAGCGCTAGGTAGCAGCACATTCGGTCTGCGTGGTAGCCTGAATCTTAACGGAAAGCTTCTCAGCTAAGTCTCGCACAGAGAACAGTTTGAGGTCAACGAGCTTAGCCGGAGCTTACCCTCGACGCGTGGAAACCTGTATTTGCAGCACATCCTAGTGGTAGCCCTCTTTCCTTTCCAGCCTGCACAGCGCCGGCAGACGGCGGTGCTCTCTGCACCTGCCTTCTCACTTGCAAGTACCAGCGCCAAGCTTACAGCCTTGCAGGGAGCGAAGAGGCGGATAGGCGTCTCGCCCAGAAGAAGGTGCCAGGACCAAAAGATGGTCTTCCTTTCTGCTGCTCCTTGCCCGAATTGTGGTGCTGCGTTGAAAGTCTTGCCCAGCGAAAAGCTACTCCAGCAAGTGTTTCTCTCCAAACGCATTTCGCTGAGCGAGAGCTACACGGACAGTTTGCACTCGGTGAAACAGCAAGAAAATGCTTGTCCGTCGAGCTGAAGGAAAATCCCTGCACAGCACACTGTGGCTGCGTGCAGTGTTCACGCTGAAGAGCGGCAAAGCTCCAAGCCATGGCTGGGCTTCACTTCTGTCCAGAGCACAGAAGGCGAAGAACCAAGCAGCTGGGCACCGGGCTCATGTACTCAGGGGAGCCAATTTCAAATGTCCAGCCAAGAGCTGCTTCACAAGCACATGCAGCTGAGAATGCTCTGGCTGCTTCAGAAAGGAAGGCGCAGCCCTTGCACTCCTGGGCACAAGGTGGCCAGCAGCAGGTTCCTAAACCTTCCGTGCTGCAGAGTGCATGCAGCTGGAGCACAGCCAGGAGGAGGCGTCCAGAAAGAAGGCGTTCTTCAAGTCCCCCCCTCCTCCAGGCAGCCTTGAAACTGAGCACAACACACTGCGCCTCGGGGAGCTTCTTCTTTCCTCAGCTAGATGGACCGTCCCCTTCTTCACTCTCGCAGCTCCCTTGCCCACTTGCAGCAGCTGCTGCCAAAGAAAAAGGCTCCAGGGGTAACAGCCTCTGCTGGGCTGAACCTTCCCCTTGCCTCACGTCAAGCACCAGAAACTGTCCTCTGCACTCTGTTTTTCCCTTCTCCACCGCATCTACCACTGTCATCTCTGCATCTCCAAGCATGAAGCTAGCAGAATTGGTTCCAGGGAATACTGGAAGAGAAATAGGTAGCAGCACAAGTAGCCGCAGCTTGAACTTTCTGCTTCCGACTGCTAAAGTGAATCCGCAAACAAGCGAGTGCCACGCACGCTTCCTCTTGCAGCCCGGGCCATTCGCACAGCAGCCTGCTGCTCTGCCTTCGTTCTTATGCTCTTCGTAGCAGGTCGCGCTTTCGTTTAGCTGGAGACGAACAGTCGTCTGCTTCTCGCCCAGAGAGCACGGTGCTGGCAGCGAAAGCCTCCAGGCTGCTGCCTCTGCCCAAACACGCCTGGCCTCTGCACTTTCTCTCTCAGCGCTAGGTAGCAGCACATTCGGTCTGCGTGGTAGCCTGAATCTTAACGGAAAGCTTCTCAGCTAAGTCTCGCACAGAGAACAGTTTGAGGTCAACGAGCTTAGCCGGAGCTTACCCTCGACGCGTGGAAACCTGTATTTGCAGCACATCCTAGTGGTAGCCCTCTTTCCTTTCCAGCCTGCACAGCGCCGGCAGACGGCGGTGCTCTCTGCACCTGCCTTCTCACTTGCAAGTACCAGCGCCAAGCTTACAGCCTTGCAGGGAGCGAAGAGGCGGATAGGCGTCTCGCCCAGAAGAAGGTGCCAGGACCAAAAGATGGTCTTCCTTTCTGCTGCTCCTTGCCCGAATTGTGGTGCTGCGTTGAAAGTCTTGCCCAGCGAAAAGCTACTCCAGCAAGTGTTTCTCTCCAAACGCATTTCGCTGAGCGAGAGCTACACGGACAGTTTGCACTCGGTGAAACAGCAAGAAAATGCTTGTCCGTCGAGCTGAAGGAAAATCCCTGCACAGCACACTGTGGCTGCGTGCAGTGTTCACGCTGAAGAGCGGCAAAGCTCCAAGCCATGGCTGGGCTTCACTTCTGTCCAGAGCACAGAAGGCGAAGAACCAAGCAGCTGGGCACCGGGCTCATGTACTCAGGGGAGCCAATTTCAAATGTCCAGCCAAGAGCTGCTTCACAAGCACATGCAGCTGAGAATGCTCTGGCTGCTTCAGAAAGGAAGGCGCAGCCCTTGCACTCCTGGACACAAGCTGGCCAGCAGCAGGTTCCTAAACCTTCCGTGCTGCAGAGTGCATGCAGCTGGAGCACAGCCAGGAGGAGGCGTTCAGAAAGAAGGCGTTCTTCAAGTCCCCCCCTCCTCCAGGCAGCCTTGAAACTGAGCACAACACACTGCGCCTCGGGGAGCTTCTTCTTTCCTCAGCTAGATGGACCGTCCCCTTCTTCACTCTCGCAGCTCCCTTGCCCACTTGCAGCAGCTGCTGCCAAAGAAAAAGGCTCCAGGGGTAACAGCCTCTGCTGGGCTGAACCTTCCCCTTGCCTCACGTCAAGCACCAGAAACTGTCCTCTGCACTCTGTTTTTCCCTTCTCCACCGCATCTACCACTGTCATCTCTGCATCTCCAAGCATGAAGCTAGCAGAATTGGTTCCAGGGAATACTGGAAGAGAAATAGGTAGCAGCACAAGTAGCCGCAGCTTGAACTTTCTGCTTCCGACTGCTAAAGTGAATCCGCAAACAAGCGAGTGCCACGCACGCTTCCTCTTGCAGCCCGGGCCATTCGCACAGCAGCCTGCTGCTCTGCCTTCGTTCTTATGCTCTTCGTAGCAGGTCGCGCTTTCGTTTAGCTGGAGACGAACAGTCGTCTGCTTCTCGCCCAGAGAGCACGGTGCTGGCAGCGAAAGCCTCCAGGCTGCTGCCTCTGCCCAAACACGCCTGGCCTCTGCACTTTCTCTCTCAGCGCTACGTAGCAGCACATTCGGTCTGCGTGGTAGCCTGAATCTTAACGGAAAGCTTCTCAGCTAAGTCTCGCACAGAGAACAGTTTGAGGTCAACGAGCTTAGCCGGAGCTTACCCTCGACGCGTGCAAACCTGTATTTGCAGCACATCCTAGTGGTAGCCCTCTTTCCTTTCCAGCCTGCACAGCGCCGGCAGACGGCGGTGCTCTCTGCACCTGCCTTCTCACTTGCAAGTACCAGCGCCAAGCTTACAGCCTTGCAGGGAGCGAAGAGGCGGATAGGCGTCTCGCCCAGAAGAAGGTGCCAGGACCAAAAGATGGTCTTCCTTTCTCCTGCTCCTTGCCCGAATTGTGGTGCTGCGTTGAAAGTCTTGCCCAGCGAAAAGCTACTCCAGCAAGTGTTTCTCTCCAAACGCATTTCGCTGAGCGAGAGCTACACGGACAGTTTGCACTCGGTGAAACAGCAAGAAAATGCTTGTCCGTCGAGCTGAAGGAAAATCCCTGCACAGCACACTGTGGCTGCGTGCGGTGTTCACGCTGAAGAGCGGCAAAGCTCCAAGCCATGGCTGGGCTTCACTTCTGTCCAGAGCACAGAAGGCGAAGAACCAAGCAGCTGGGCACCGGGCTCATGTACTCAGGGGAGCCAATTTCAAATGTCCAGCCAAGAGCTGCTTCACAAGCACATGCAGCTGAGAATGCTCTGGCTGCTTCAGAAAGGAAGGCGCAGCCCTTGCACTCCTGGACACAAGCTGGCCAGCAGCAGGTTCCTAAACCTTCCGTGCTGCAGAGTGCATGCAGCTGGAGCACAGCCAGGAGGAGGCGTCCAGAAAGAAGGCGTTCTTCAAGTCCCCCCCTCCTCCAGGCAGCCTTGAAACTGAGCACAACACACTGCGCCTCGGGGAGCTTCTTCTTTCCTCAGATAGATGGACCGTCCCCTTCTTCACTCTCGCAGCTCCCTTGCCCACTTGCAGCAGCTGCTGCCAAAGAAGAAGGCTCCAGGGGTAACAGCCTCTGCTGGGCTGAACCTTCCCCTTGCCTCACGTCAAGCACCAGAAACTGTCCTCTGCACTCTGTTTTTCCCTTCTCCACCGCATCTACCACTGTCATCTCTGCATCTCCAAGCATGAAGCTAGCAGAATTGGTTCCAGGGAATACTGGAAGAGAAATAGGTAGCAGCACAAGTAGCCGCAGCTTGAACTTTCTGCTTCCGACTGCTAAAGTGAATCCGCAAACAAGCGAGTGCCACGCACGCTTCCTCTTGCAGCCCGGGCCATTCGCACAGCAGCCTGCTGCTCTGCCTTCGTTCTTATGCTCTTCGTAGCAGGTCGCGCTTTCGTTTAGCTGGAGACGAACAGTCATCTGCTTCTCGCCCACAGAGCACGGTGCTGGCAGCGAAAGCCTCCAGGCTGCTGCCTCTGCCCAAACACGCCTGGCCTCTGCACTTTCTCTCTCAGCGCTAGGTAGCAGCACATTCGGTCTGCGTGGTAGCCTGAATCTTAACGGAAAGCTTCTCAGCTAAGTCTCGCACAGAGAACAGTTTGAGGTCAACGAGCTTAGCCGGAGCTTACCCTCGACGCGTGGAAACCTGTATTTGCAGCACATCCTAGTGGTAGCCCTCTTTCCTTTCCAGCCTGCACAGCGCCGGCAGACGGCGGTGCTCTCTGCACCTGCCTTCTCACTTGCAAGTACCAGCGCCAAGCTTACAGCCTTGCAGGGAGCGAAGAGGCGGATAGGCGTCTCGCCCAGAAGAAGGTGCCAGGACCAAAAGATGGTCTTCCTTTCTGCTGCTCCTTGCCCGAATTGTGGTGCTGCGTTGAAAGTCTTGCCCAGCGAAAAGCTACTCCAGCAAGTGTTTCTCTCCAAACGCATTTCGCTGAGCGAGAGCTACACGGACAGTTTGCACTCGGTGAAACAGCAAGAAAATGCTTGTCCGTCGAGCTGAAGGAAAATCCCTGCACAGCACACTGTGGCTGCGTGCAGTGTTCACGCTGAAGAGCGGCAAAGCTCCAAGCCATGGCTGGGCTTCACTTCTGTCCAGAGCACAGAAGGCGAAGAACCAAGCAGCTGGGCACCGGGCTCATGTACTCAGGGGAGCCAATTTCAAATGTCCAGCCAAGAGCTGCTTCACAAGCACATGCAGCTGAGAATGCTCTGGCTGCTTCAGAAAGGAAGGCGCAGCCCTTGCACTCCTGGACACAAGCTGGCCAGCAGCAGGTTCCTAAACCTTCCGTGCTGCAGAGTGCATGCAGCTGGAGCACAGCCAGGAGGAGGCGTCCAGAAAGAAGGCGTTCTTCAAGTCCCCCCCTCCTCCAGGCAGCCTTGAAACTGAGCACAACACACTGCGCCTCGGGGAGCTTCTTCTTTCCTCAGATAGATGGACCGTCCCCTTCTTCACTCTCGCAGCTCCCTTGCCCACTTGCAGCAGCTGCTGCCAAAGAAGAAGGCTCCAGGGGTAACAGCCTCTGCTGGGCTGAACCTTCCCCTTGCCTCACGTCAAGCACCAGAAACTGTCCTCTGCACTCTGTTTTTCCCTTCTCCACCGCATCTACCACTGTCATCTCTGCATCTCCAAGCATGAAGCTAGCAGAATTGGTTCCAGGGAATACTGGAAGAGAAATAGGTAGCAGCACAAGTAGCCGCAGCTTGAACTTTCTGCTTCCGACTGCTAAAGTGAATCCGCAAACAAGCGAGTGCCACGCACGCTTCCTCTTGCAGCCCGGGCCATTCGCACAGCAGCCTGCTGCTCTGCCTTCGTTCTTATGCTCTTCGTAGCAGGTCGCGCTTTCGTTTAGCTGGAGACGAACAGTCGTCTGCTTCTCGCCCAGAGAGCACGGTGCTGGCAGCGAAAGCCTCCAGGCTGCTGCCTCTGCCCAAACACGCCTGGCCTCTGCACTTTCTCTCTCAGCGCTAGGTAGCAGCACATTCGGTCTGCGTGGTAGCCTGAATCTTAACGGAAAGCTTCTCAGCTAAGTCTCGCACAGAGAACAGTTTGAGGTCAACGAGCTTAGCCGGAGCTTACCCTCGACGCGTGGAAACCTGTATTTGCAGCACATCCTAGTGGTAGCCCTCTTTCCTTTCCAGCCTGCACAGCGCCGGCAGACGGCGGTGCTCTCTGCACCTGCCTTCTCACTTGCAAGTACCAGCGCCAAGCTTACAGCCTTGCAGGGAGCGAAGAGGCGGATAGGCGTCTCGCCCAGAAGAAGGTGCCAGGACCAAAAGATGGTCTTCCTTTCTGCTGCTCCTTGCCCGAATTGTGGTGCTGCGTTGAAAGTCTTGCCCAGCGAAAAGCTACTCCAGCAAGTGTTTCTCTCCAAACGCATTTCGCTGAGCGAGAGCTACACGGACAGTTTGCACTCGGTGAAACAGCAAGAAAATGCTTGTCCGTCGAGCTGAAGGAAAATCCCTGCACAGCACACTGTGGCTGCGTGCAGTGTTCACGCTGAAGAGCGGCAAAGCTCCAAGCCATGGCTGGGCTTCACTTCTGTCCAGAGCACAGAAGGCGAAGAACCAAGCAGCTGGGCACCGGGCTCATGTACTCAGGGGAGCCAATTTCAAATGTCCAGCCAAGAGCTGCTTCACAAGCACATGCAGCTGAGAATGCTCTGGCTGCTTCAGAAAGGAAGGCGCAGCCCTTGCACTCCTGGACACAAGCTGGCCAGCAGCAGGTTCCTAAACCTTGCGTGCTGCAGAGTGCATGCAGCTGGAGCACAGCCAGGAGGAGGCGTCCAGAAAGAAGGCGTTCTTCAAGTCCCCCCCTCCTCCAGGCAGCCTTGAAACTGAGCACAACACACTGCGCCTCGGGGAGCTTCTTCTTTCCTCAGATAGATGGACCGTCCCCTTCTTCACTCTCGCAGCTCCCTTGCCCACTTGCAGCAGCTGCTGCCAAAGAAAAAGGCTCCAGGGGTAACAGCCTCTGCTGGGCTGAACCTTCCCCTTGCCTCACGTCAAGCACCAGAAACTGTCCTCTGCACTCTGTTTTTCCCTTCTCCACCGCATCTACCACTGTCATCTCTGCATCTCCAAGCATGAAGCTAGCAGAATTGGTTCCAGGGAATACTGGAAGAGAAATAGGTAGCAGCACAAGTAGCCGCAGCTTGAACTTTCTGCTTCCGACTGCTAAAGTGAATCCGCAAACAAGCGAGTGCCACGCACGCTTCCTCTTGCAGCCCGGGCCATTCGCACAGCAGCCTGCTGCTCTGCCTTCGTTCTTATGCTCTTCGTAGCAGGTCGCGCTTTCGTTTAGCTGGAGACGAACAGTCGTCTGCTTCTCGCCCAGAGAGCACGGTGCTGGCAGCGAAAGCCTCCAGGCTGCTGCCTCTGCCCAAACACGCCTGGCCTCTGCACTTTCTCTCTCAGCGCTAGGTAGCAGCACATTCGGTCTGCGTGGTAGCCTGAATCTTAACGGAAAGCTTCTCAGCTAAGTCTCGCACAGAGAACAGTTTGAGGTCAACGAGCTTAGCCGGAGCTTACCCTCGACGCGTGGAAACCTGTATTTGCAGCACATCCTAGTGGTAGCCCTCTTTCCTTTCCAGCCTGCACAGCGCCGGCAGACGGCGGTGCTCTCTGCACCTGCCTTCTCACTTGCAAGTACCAGCGCCAAGCTTACAGCCTTGCAGGGAGCGAAGAGGCGGATAGGCGTCTCGCCCAGAAGAAGGTGCCAGGACCAAAAGATGGTCTTCCTTTCTGCTGCTCCTTGCCCGAATTGTGGTGCTGCGTTGAAAGTCTTGCCCAGCGAAAAGCTACTCCAGCAAGTGTTTCTCTCCAAACGCATTTCGCTGAGCGAGAGCTACACGGACAGTTTGCACTCGGTGAAACAGCAAGAAAATGCTTGTCCGTCGAGCTGAAGGAAAATCCCTGCACAGCACACTGTGGCTGCGTGCAGTGTTCACGCTGAAGAGCGGCAAAGCTCCAAGCCATGGCTGGGCTTCACTTCTGTCCAGAGCACAGAAGGCGAAGAACCAAGCAGCTGGGCACCGGGCTCATGTACTCAGGGGAGCCAATTTCAAATGTCCAGCCAAGAGCTGCTTCACAAGCACATGCAGCTGAGAATGCTCTGGCTGCTTCAGAAAGGAAGGCGCAGCCCTTGCACTCCTGGACACAAGCTGGCCAGCAGCAGGTTCCTAAACCTTGCGTGCTGCGGAGTGCATGCAGCTGGAGCACAGCCAGGAGGAGGCGTCCAGAAAGAAGGCGTTCTTCAAGCCCCCCCCTCCTCCAGGCAGCCTTGAAACTGAGCACAACAAACTGCGCCTCGGGGAGCTTCTTCTTTCCTCAGCTAGATGGACCGTCCCCTTCTTCACTCTCGCAGCTCCCTTGCCCACTTGCAGCAGCTGCTGCCAAAGAAAAAGGCTCCAGGGGTAACAGCCTCTGCTGGGCTGAACCTTCCCCTTGCCTCACGTCAAGCACCAGAAACTGTCCTCTGCACTCTGTTTTTCCCTTCTCCACCGCATCTACCACTGTCATCTCTGCATCTCCAAGCATGAAGCTAGCAGAATTGGTTCCAGGGAATACTGGAAGAGAAATAGGTAGCAGCACAAGTAGCCGCAGCTTGAACTTTCTGCTTCCGACTGCTAAAGTGAATCCGCAAACAAGCGAGTGCCACGCACGCTTCCTCTTGCAGCCCGGGCCATTCGCACAGCAGCCTGCTGCTCTGCCTTCGTTCTTATGCTCTTCGTAGCAGGTCGCGCTTTCGTTTAGCTGGAGACGAACAGTCGTCTGCTTCTCGCCCAGAGAGCACGGTGCTGGCAGCGAAAGCCTCCAGGCTGCTGCCTCTGCCCAAACACGCCTGGCCTCTGCACTTTCTCTCTCAGCGCTAGGTAGCAGCACATTCGGTCTGCGTGGTAGCCTGAATCTTAACGGAAAGCTTCTCAGCTAAGTCTCGCACAGAGAACAGTTTGAGGTCAACGAGCTTAGCCGGAGCTTACCCTCGACGCGTGGAAACCTGTATTTGCAGCACATCCTAGTGGTAGCCCTCTTTCCTTTCCAGCCTGCACAGCGCCGGCAGACGGCGGTGCTCTCTGCACCTGCCTTCTCACTTGCAAGTACCAGCGCCAAGCTTACAGCCTTGCAGGGAGCGAAGAGGCGGATAGGCGTCTCGCCCAGAAGAAGGTGCCAGGACCAAAAGATGGTCTTCCTTTCTGCTGCTCCTTGCCCGAATTGTGGTGCTGCGTTGAAAGTCTTGCCCAGCGAAAAGCTACTCCAGCAAGTGTTTCTCTCCAAACGCATTTCGCTGAGCGAGAGCTACACGGACAGTTTGCACTCGGTGAAACAGCAAGAAAATGCTTGTCCGTCGAGCTGAAGGAAAATCCCTGCACAGCACACTGTGGCTGCGTGCGGTGTTCACGCTGAAGAGCGGCAAAGCTCCAAGCCATGGCTGGGCTTCACTTCTGTCCAGAGCACAGAAGGCGAAGAACCAAGCAGCTGGGCACCGGGCTCATGTACTCAGGGGAGCCAATTTCAAATGTCCAGCCAAGAGCTGCTTCACAAGCACATGCAGCTGAGAATGCTCTGGCTGCTTCAGAAAGGAAGGCGCAGCCCTTGCACTCCTGGGCACAAGCTGGCCAGCAGCAGGTTCCTAAACCTTGCGTGCTGCAGAGTGCATGCAGCTGGAGCACAGCCAGGAGGAGGCGTCCAGAAAGAAGGCGTTCTTCAAGTCCCCCCCTCCTCCAGGCAGCCTTGAAACTGAGCACAACACACTGCGCCTCGGGGAGCTTCTTCTTTCCTCAGATAGATGGACCGTCCCCTTCTTCACTCTCGCAGCTCCCTTGCCCACTTGCAGCAGCTGCTGCCAAAGAAGAAGGCTCCAGGGGTAACAGCCTCTGCTGGGCTGAACCTTCCCCTTGCCTCACGTCAAGCACCAGAAACTGTCCTCTGCACTCTGTTTTTCCCTTCTCCACCGCATCTACCACTGTCATCTCTGCATCTCCAAGCATGAAGCTAGCAGAATTGGTTCCAGGGAATACTGGAAGAGAAATAGTAGCAGCACAAGTAGCCGCAGGTTGAACTTTCTGCTTCCGACTGCTAAAGTGAATCCGCAAACAAGCGAGTGCCACGCACGCTTCCTCTTGCAGCCCGGGCCATTCGCACAGCAGCCTGCTGCTCTGCCTTCGTTCTTATGCTCTTCGTAGCAGGTCGCGCTTTCGTTTAGCTGGAGACGAACAGTCATCTGCTTCTCGCCCACAGAGCACGGTGCTGGCAGCGAAAGCCTCCAGGCTGCTGCCTCTGCCCAAACACGCCTGGCCTCTGCACTTTCTCTCTCAGCGCTAGGTAGCAGCACATTCGGTCTGCGTGGTAGCCTGAATCTTAACGGAAAGCTTCTCAGCTAAGTCTCGCACAGAGAACAGTTTGAGGTCAACGAGCTTAGCCGGAGCTTACCCTCGACGCGTGGAAACCTGTATTTGCAGCACATCCTAGTGGTAGCCCTCTTTCCTTTCCAGCCTGCACAGCGCCGGCAGACGGCGGTGCTCTCTGCACCTGCCTTCTCACTTGCAAGTACCAGCGCCAAGCTTACAGCCTTGCAGGGAGCGAAGAGGCGGATAGGCGTCTCGCCCAGAAGAAGGTGCCAGGACCAAAAGATGGTCTTCCTTTCTGCTGCTCCTTGCCCGAATTGTGGTGCTGCGTTGAAAGTCTTGCCCAGCGAAAAGCTACTCCAGCAAGTGTTTCTCTCCAAACGCATTTCGCTGAGCGAGAGCTACACGGACAGTTTGCACTCGGTGAAACAGCAAGAAAATGCTTGTCCGTCGAGCTGAAGGAAAATCCCTGCACAGCACACTGTGGCTGCGTGCAGTGTTCACGCTGAAGAGCGGCAAAGCTCCAAGCCATGGCTGGGCTTCACTTCTGTCCAGAGCACAGAAGGCGAAGAACCAAGCAGCTGGGCACCGGGCTCATGTACTCAGGGGAGCCAATTTCAAATGTCCAGCCAAGAGCTGCTTCACAAGCACATGCAGCTGAGAATGCTCTGGCTGCTTCAGAAAGGAAGGCGCAGCCCTTGCACTCCTGGACACAAGCTGGCCAGCAGCAGGTTCCTAAACCTTGCGTGCTGCAGAGTGCATGCAGCTGGAGCACAGCCAGGAGGAGGCGTCCAGAAAGAAGGCGTTCTTCAAGTCCCCCCCTCCTCCAGGCAGCCTTGAAACTGAGCACAACACACTGCGCCTCGGGGAGCTTCTTCTTTCCTCAGATAGATGGACCGTCCCCTTCTTCACTCTCGCAGCTCCCTTGCCCACTTGCAGCAGCTGCTGCCAAAGAAGAAGGCTCCAGGGGTAACAGCCTCTGCTGGGCTGAACCTTCCCCTTGCCTCACGTCAAGCACCAGAAACTGTCCTCTGCACTCTGTTTTTCCCTTCTCCACCGCATCTACCACTGTCATCTCTGCATCTCCAAGCATGAAGCTAGCAGAATTGGTTCCAGGGAATACTGGAAGAGAAATAGGTAGCAGCACAAGTAGCCGCAGCTTGAACTTTCTGCTTCCGACTGCTAAAGTGAATCCGCAAACAAGCGAGTGCCACGCACGCTTCCTCTTGCAGCCCGGGCCATTCGCACAGCAGCCTGCTGCTCTGCCTTCGTTCTTATGCTCTTCGTAGCAGGTCGCGCTTTCGTTTAGCTGGAGACGAACAGTCGTCTGCTTCTCGCCCAGAGAGCACGGTGCTGGCAGCGAAAGCCTCCAGGCTGCTGCCTCTGCCCAAACACGCCTGGCCTCTGCACTTTCTCTCTCAGCGCTAGGTAGCAGCACATTCGGTCTGCGTGGTAGCCTGAATCTTAACGGAAAGCTTCTCAGCTAAGTCTCGCACAGAGAACAGTTTGAGGTCAACGAGCTTAGCCGGAGCTTACCCTCGACGCGTGGAAACCTGTATTTGCAGCACATCCTAGTGGTAGCCCTCTTTCCTTTCCAGCCTGCACAGCGCCGGCAGACGGCGGTGCTCTCTGCACCTGCCTTCTCACTTGCAAGTACCAGCGCCAAGCTTACAGCCTTGCAGGGAGCGAAGAGGCGGATAGGCGTCTCGCCCAGAAGAAGGTGCCAGGACCAAAAGATGGTCTTCCTTTCTGCTGCTCCTTGCCCGAATTGTGGTGCTGCGTTGAAAGTCTTGCCCAGCGAAAAGCTACTCCAGCAAGTGTTTCTCTCCAAACGCATTTCGCTGAGCGAGAGCTACACGGACAGTTTGCACTCGGTGAAACAGCAAGAAAATGCTTGTCCGTCGAGCTGAAGGAAAATCCCTGCACAGCACACTGTGGCTGCGTGCGGTGTTCACGCTGAAGAGCGGCAAAGCTCCAAGCCATGGCTGGGCTTCACTTCTGTCCAGAGCACAGAAGGCGAAGAACCAAGCAGCTGGGCACCGGGCTCATGTACTCAGGGGAGCCAATTTCAAATGTCCAGCCAAGAGCTGCTTCACAAGCACATGCAGCTGAGAATGCTCTGGCTGCTTCAGAAAGGAAGGCGCAGCCCTTGCACTCCTGGACACAAGCTGGCCAGCAGCAGGTTCCTAAACCTTGCGTGCTGCAGAGTGCATGCAGCTGGAGCACAGCCAGGAGGAGGCGTCCAGAAAGAAGGCGTTCTTCAAGTCCCCCCCTCCTCCAGGCAGCCTTGAAACTGAGCACAACACACTGCGCCTCGGGGAGCTTCTTCTTTCCTCAGATAGATGGACCGTCCCCTTCTTCACTCTCGCAGCTCCCTTGCCCACTTGCAGCAGCTGCTGCCAAAGAAGAAGGCTCCAGGGGTAACAGCCTCTGCTGGGCTGAACCTTCCCCTTGCCTCACGTCAAGCACCAGAAACTGTCCTCTGCACTCTGTTTTTCCCTTCTCCACCGCATCTACCACTGTCATCTCTGCATCTCCAAGCATGAAGCTAGCAGAATTGGTTCCAGGGAATACTGGAAGAGAAATAGGTAGCAGCACAAGTAGCCGCAGCTTGAACTTTCTGCTTCCGACTGCTAAAGTGAATCCGCAAACAAGCGAGTGCCACGCACGCTTCCTCTTGCAGCCCGGGCCATTCGCACAGCAGCCTGCTGCTCTGCCTTCGTTCTTATGCTCTTCGTAGCAGGTCGCGCTTTCGTTTAGCTGGAGACGAACAGTCATCTGCTTCTCGCCCACAGAGCACGGTGCTGGCAGCGAAAGCCTCCAGGCTGCTGCCTCTGCCCAAACACGCCTGGCCTCTGCACTTTCTCTCTCAGCGCTAGGTAGCAGCACATTCGGTCTGCGTGGTAGCCTGAATCTTAACGGAAAGCTTCTCAGCTAAGTCTCGCACAGAGAACAGTTTGAGGTCAACGAGCTTAGCCGGAGCTTACCCTCGACGCGTGGAAACCTGTATTTGCAGCACATCCTAGTGGTAGCCCTCTTTCCTTTCCAGCCTGCACAGCGCCGGCAGACGGCGGTGCTCTCTGCACCTGCCTTCTCACTTGCAAGTACCAGCGCCAAGCTTACAGCCTTGCAGGGAGCGAAGAGGCGGATAGGCGTCTCGCCCAGAAGAAGGTGCCAGGACCAAAAGATGGTCTTCCTTTCTGCTGCTCCTTGCCCGAATTGTGGTGCTGCGTTGAAAGTCTTGCCCAGCGAAAAGCTACTCCAGCAAGTGTTTCTCTCCAAACGCATTTCGCTGAGCGAGAGCTACACGGACAGTTTGCACTCGGTGAAACAGCAAGAAAATGCTTGTCCGTCGAGCTGAAGGAAAATCCCTGCACAGCACACTGTGGCTGCGTGCAGTGTTCACGCTGAAGAGCGGCAAAGCTCCAAGCCATGGCTGGGCTTCACTTCTGTCCAGAGCACAGAAGGCGAAGAACCAAGCAGCTGGGCACCGGGCTCATGTACTCAGGGGAGCCAATTTCAAATGTCCAGCCAAGAGCTGCTTCACAAGCACATGCAGCTGAGAATGCTCTGGCTGCTTCAGAAAGGAAGGCGCAGCCCTTGCACTCCTGGACACAAGCTGGCCAGCAGCAGGTTCCTAAACCTTCCGTGCTGCAGAGTGCATGCAGCTGGAGCACAGCCAGGAGGAGGCGTCCAGAAAGAAGGCGTTCTTCAAGTCCCCCCCTCCTCCAGGCAGCCTTGAAACTGAGCACAACACACTGCGCCTCGGGGAGCTTCTTCTTTCCTCAGATAGATGGACCGTCCCCTTCTTCACTCTCGCAGCTCCCTTGCCCACTTGCAGCAGCTGCTGCCAAAGAAGAAGGCTCCAGGGGTAACAGCCTCTGCTGGGCTGAACCTTCCCCTTGCCTCACGTCAAGCACCAGAAACTGTCCTCTGCACTCTGTTTTTCCCTTCTCCACCGCATCTACCACTGTCATCTCTGCATCTCCAAGCATGAAGCTAGCAGAATTGGTTCCAGGGAATACTGGAAGAGAAATAGGTAGCAGCACAAGTAGCCGCAGCTTGAACTTTCTGCTTCCGACTGCTAAAGTGAATCCGCAAACAAGCGAGTGCCACGCACGCTTCCTCTTGCAGCCCGGGCCATTCGCACAGCAGCCTGCTGCTCTGCCTTCGTTCTTATGCTCTTCGTAGCAGGTCGCGCTTTCGTTTAGCTGGAGACGAACAGTCGTCTGCTTCTCGCCCAGAGAGCACGGTGCTGGCAGCGAAAGCCTCCAGGCTGCTGCCTCTGCCCAAACACGCCTGGCCTCTGCACTTTCTCTCTCAGCGCTACGTAGCAGCACATTCGGTCTGCGTGGTAGCCTGAATCTTAACGGAAAGCTTCTCAGCTAAGTCTCGCACAGAGAACAGTTTGAGGTCAACGAGCTTAGCCGGAGCTTACCCTCGACGCGTGGAAACCTGTATTTGCAGCACATCCTAGTGGTAGTCCTCTTTCCTTTCCAGCCTGCACAGCGCCGGCAGACGGCGGTGCTCTCTGCACCTGCCTTCTCACTTGCAAGTACCAGCGCCAAGCTTACAGCCTTGCAGGGAGCGAAGAGGCGGATAGGCGTCTCGCCCAGAAGAAGGTGCCAGGACCAAAAGATGGTCTTCCTTTCTGCTGCTCCTTGCCCGAATTGTGGTGCTGCGTTGAAAGTCTTGCCCAGCGAAAAGCTACTCCAGCAAGTGTTTCTCTCCAAACGCATTTCGCTGAGCGAGAGCTACACGGACAGTTTGCACTCGGTGAAACAGCAAGAAAATGCTTGTCCGTCGAGCTGAAGGAAAATCCCTGCACAGCACACTGTGGCTGCGTGCAGTGTTCACGCTGAAGAGCGGCAAAGCTCCAAGCCATGGCTGGGCTTCACTTCTGTCCAGAGCACAGAAGGCGAAGAACCAAGCAGCTGGGCACCGGGCTCATGTACTCAGGGGAGCCAATTTCAAATGTCCAGCCAAGAGCTGCTTCACAAGCACATGCAGCTGAGAATGCTCTGGCTGCTTCAGAAAGGAAGGCGCAGCCCTTGCACTCCTGGACACAAGCTGGCCAGCAGCAGGTTCCTAAACCTTCCGTGCTGCAGAGTGCATGCAGCTGGAGCACAGCCAGGAGGAGGCGTCCAGAAAGAAGGCGTTCTTCAAGTCCCCCCCTCCTCCAGGCAGCCTTGAAACTGAGCACAACACACTGCGCCTCGGGGAGCTTCTTCTTTCCTCAGATAGATGGACCGTCCCCTTCTTCACTCTCGCAGCTCCCTTGCCCACTTGCAGCAGCTGCTGCCAAAGAAGAAGGCTCCAGGGGTAACAGCCTCTGCTGGGCTGAACCTTCCCCTTGCCTCACGTCAAGCACCAGAAACTGTCCTCTGCACTCTGTTTTTCCCTTCTCCACCGCATCTACCACTGTCATCTCTGCATCTCCAAGCATGAAGCTAGCAGAATTGGTTCCAGGGAATACTGGAAGAGAAATAGGTAGCAGCACAAGTAGCCGCAGCTTGAACTTTCTGCTTCCGACTGCTAAAGTGAATCCGCAAACAAGCGAGTGCCACGCACGCTTCCTCTTGCAGCCCGGGCCATTCGCACAGCAGCCTGCTGCTCTGCCTTCGTTCTTATGCTCTTCGTAGCAGGTCGCGCTTTCGTTTAGCTGGAGACGAACAGTCGTCTGCTTCTCGCCCAGAGAGCACGGTGCTGGCAGCGAAAGCCTCCAGGCTGCTGCCTCTGCCCAAACACGCCTGGCCTCTGCACTTTCTCTCTCAGCGCTACGTAGCAGCACATTCGGTCTGCGTGGTAGCCTGAATCTTAACGGAAAGCTTCTCAGCTAAGTCTCGCACAGAGAACAGTTTGAGGTCAACGAGCTTAGCCGGAGCTTACCCTCGACGCGTGGAAACCTGTATTTGCAGCACATCCTAGTGGTAGCCCTCTTTCCTTTCCAGCCTGCACAGCGCCGGCAGACGGCGGTGCTCTCTGCACCTGCCTTCTCACTTGCAAGTACCAGCGCCAAGCTTACAGCCTTGCAGGGAGCGAAGAGGCGGATAGGCGTCTCGCCCAGAAGAAGGTGCCAGGACCAAAAGATGGTCTTCCTTTCTCCTGCTCCTTGCCCGAATTGTGGTGCTGCGTTGAAAGTCTTGCCCAGCGAAAAGCTACTCCAGCAAGTGTTTCTCTCCAAACGCATTTCGCTGAGCGAGAGCTACACGGACAGTTTGCACTCGGTGAAACAGCAAGAAAATGCTTGTCCGTCGAGCTGAAGGAAAATCCCTGCACAGCACACTGTGGCTGCGTGCGGTGTTCACGCTGAAGAGCGGCAAAGCTCCAAGCCATGGCTGGGCTTCACTTCTGTCCAGAGCACAGAAGGCGAAGAACCAAGCAGCTGGGCACCGGGCTCATGTACTCAGGGGAGCCAATTTCAAATGTCCAGCCAAGAGCTGCTTCACAAGCACATGCAGCTGAGAATGCTCTGGCTGCTTCAGAAAGGAAGGCGCAGCCCTTGCACTCCTGGACACAAGCTGGCCAGCAGCAGGTTCCTAAACCTTGCGTGCTGCAGAGTGCATGCAGCTGGAGCACAGCCAGGAGGAGGCGTCCAGAAAGAAGGCGTTCTTCAAGTCCCCCCCTCCTCCAGGCAGCCTTGAAACTGAGCACAACACACTGCGCCTCGGGGAGCTTCTTCTTTCCTCAGATAGATGGACCGTCCCCTTCTTCACTCTCGCAGCTCCCTTGCCCACTTGCAGCAGCTGCTGCCAAAGAAGAAGGCTCCAGGGGTAACAGCCTCTGCTGGGCTGAACCTTCCCCTTGCCTCACGTCAAGCACCAGAAACTGTCCTCTGCACTCTGTTTTTCCCTTCTCCACCGCATCTACCACTGTCATCTCTGCATCTCCAAGCATGAAGCTAGCAGAATTGGTTCCAGGGAATACTGGAAGAGAAATAGGTAGCAGCACAAGTAGCCGCAGCTTGAACTTTCTGCTTCCGACTGCTAAAGTGAATCCGCAAACAAGCGAGTGCCACGCACGCTTCCTCTTGCAGCCCGGGCCATTCGCACAGCAGCCTGCTGCTCTGCCTTCGTTCTTATGCTCTTCGTAGCAGGTCGCGCTTTCGTTTAGCTGGAGACGAACAGTCGTCTGCTTCTCGCCCACAGAGCATGGTGCTGGCAGCGAAAGCCTCCAGGCTGCTGCCTCTGCCCAAACACGCCTGGCCTCTGCACTTTCTCTCTCAGCGCTAGGTAGCAGCACATTCGGTCTGCGTGGTAGCCTGAATCTTAACGGAAAGCTTCTCAGCTAAGTCTCGCACAGAGAACAGTTTGAGGTCAACGAGCTTAGCCGGAGCTTACCCTCGACGCGTGGAAACCTGTATTTGCAGCACATCCTAGTGGTAGCCCTCTTTCCTTTCCAGCCTGCACAGCGCCGGCAGACGGCGGTGCTCTCTGCACCTGCCTTCTCACTTGCAAGTACCAGCGCCAAGCTTACAGCCTTGCAGGGAGCGAAGAGGCGGATAGGCGTCTCGCCCAGAAGAAGGTGCCAGGACCAAAAGATGGTCTTCCTTTCTGCTGCTCCTTGCCCGAATTGTGGTGCTGCGTTGAAAGTCTTGCCCAGCGAAAAGCTACTCCAGCAAGTGTTTCTCTCCAAACGCATTTCGCTGAGCGAGAGCTACACGGACAGTTTGCACTCGGTGAAACAGCAAGAAAATGCTTGTCCGTCGAGCTGAAGGAAAATCCCTGCACAGCACACTGTGGCTGCGTGCAGTGTTCACGCTGAAGAGCGGCAAAGCTCCAAGCCATGGCTGGGCTTCACTTCTGTCCAGAGCACAGAAGGCGAAGAACCAAGCAGCTGGGCACCGGGCTCATGTACTCAGGGGAGCCAATTTCAAATGTCCAGCCAAGAGCTGCTTCACAAGCACATGCAGCTGAGAATGCTCTGGCTGCTTCAGAAAGGAAGGCGCAGCCCTTGCACTCCTGGACACAAGCTGGCCAGCAGCAGGTTCCTAAACCTTGCGTGCTGCAGAGTGCATGCAGCTGGAGCACAGCCAGGAGGAGGCGTCCAGAAAGAAGGCGTTCTTCAAGTCCCCCCCTCCTCCAGGCAGCCTTGAAACTGAGCACAACACACTGCGCCTCGGGGAGCTTCTTCTTTCCTCAGATAGATGGACCGTCCCCTTCTTCACTCTCGCAGCTCCCTTGCCCACTTGCAGCAGCTGCTGCCAAAGAAGAAGGCTCCAGGGGTAACAGCCTCTGCTGGGCTGAACCTTCCCCTTGCCTCACGTCAAGCACCAGAAACTGTCCTCTGCACTCTGTTTTTCCCTTCTCCACCGCATCTACCACTGTCATCTCTGCATCTCCAAGCATGAAGCTAGCAGAATTGGTTCCAGGGAATACTGGAAGAGAAATAGGTAGCAGCACAAGTAGCCGCAGCTTGAACTTTCTGCTTCCGACTGCTAAAGTGAATCCGCAAACAAGCGAGTGCCACGCACGCTTCCTCTTGCAGCCCGGGCCATTCGCACAGCAGCCTGCTGCTCTGCCTTCGTTCTTATGCTCTTCGTAGCAGGTCGCGCTTTCGTTTAGCTGGAGACGAACAGTCGTCTGCTTCTCGCCCAGAGAGCACGGTGCTGGCAGCGAAAGCCTCCAGGCTGCTGCCTCTGCCCAAACACGCCTGGCCTCTGCACTTTCTCTCTCAGCGCTAGGTAGCAGCACATTCGGTCTGCGTGGTAGCCTGAATCTTAACGGAAAGCTTCTCAGCTAAGTCTCGCACAGAGAACAGTTTGAGGTCAACGAGCTTAGCCGGAGCTTACCCTCGACGCGTGGAAACCTGTATTTGCAGCACATCCTAGTGGTAGCCCTCTTTCCTTTCCAGCCTGCACAGCGCCGGCAGACGGCGGTGCTCTCTGCACCTGCCTTCTCACTTGCAAGTACCAGCGCCAAGCTTACAGCCTTGCAGGGAGCGAAGAGGCGGATAGGCGTCTCGCCCAGAAGAAGGTGCCAGGACCAAAAGATGGTCTTCCTTTCTGCTGCTCCTTGCCCGAATTGTGGTGCTGCGTTGAAAGTCTTGCCCAGCGAAAAGCTACTCCAGCAAGTGTTTCTCTCCAAACGCATTTCGCTGAGCGAGAGCTACACGGACAGTTTGCACTCGGTGAAACAGCAAGAAAATGCTTGTCCGTCGAGCTGAAGGAAAATCCCTGCACAGCACACTGTGGCTGCGTGCGGTGTTCACGCTGAAGAGCGGCAAAGCTCCAAGCCATGGCTGGGCTTCACTTCTGTCCAGAGCACAGAAGGCGAAGAACCAAGCAGCTGGGCACCGGGCTCATGTACTCAGGGGAGCCAATTTCAAATGTCCAGCCAAGAGCTGCTTCACAAGCACATGCAGCTGAGAATGCTCTGGCTGCTTCAGAAAGGAAGGCGCAGCCCTTGCACTCCTGGACACAAGGTGGCCAGCAGCAGGTTCCTAAACCTTCCGTGCTGCAGAGTGCATGCAGCTGGAGCACAGCCAGGAGGAGGCGTCCAGAAAGAAGGCGTTCTTCAAGTCCCCCCCTCCTCCAGGCAGCCTTGAAACTGAGCACAACACACTGCGCCTCGGGGAGCTTCTTCTTTCCTCAGATAGATGGACCGTCCCCTTCTTCACTCTCGCAGCTCCCTTGCCCACTTGCAGCAGCTGCTGCCAAAGAAAAAGGCTCCAGGGGTAACAGCCTCTGCTGGGCTGAACCTTCCCCTTGCCTCACGTCAAGCACCAGAAACTGTCCTCTGCACTCTGTTTTTCCCTTCTCCACCGCATCTACCACTGTCATCTCTGCATCTCCAAGCATGAAGCTAGCAGAATTGGTTCCAGGGAATACTGGAAGAGAAATAGGTAGCAGCACAAGTAGCCGCAGCTTGAACTTTCTGCTTCCGACTGCTAAAGTGAATCCGCAAACAAGCGAGTGCCACGCACGCTTCCTCTTGCAGCCCGGGCCATTCGCACAGCAGCCTGCTGCTCTGCCTTCGTTCTTATGCTCTTCGTAGCAGGTCGCGCTTTCGTTTAGCTGGAGACGAACAGTCGTCTGCTTCTCGCCCAGAGAGCACGGTGCTGGCAGCGAAAGCCTCCAGGCTGCTGCCTCTGCCCAAACACGCCTGGCCTCTGCACTTTCTCTCTCAGCGCTAGGTAGCAGCACATTCGGTCTGCGTGGTAGCCTGAATCTTAACGGAAAGCTTCTCAGCTAAGTCTCGCACAGAGAACAGTTTGAGGTCAACGAGCTTAGCCGGAGCTTACCCTCGACGCGTGGAAACCTGTATTTGCAGCACATCCTAGTGGTAGCCCTCTTTCCTTTCCAGCCTGCACAGCGCCGGCAGACGGCGGTGCTCTCTGCACCTGCCTTCTCACTTGCAAGTACCAGCGCCAAGCTTACAGCCTTGCAGGGAGCGAAGAGGCGGATAGGCGTCTCGCCCAGAAGAAGGTGCCAGGACCAAAAGATGGTCTTCCTTTCTGCTGCTCCTTGCCCGAATTGTGGTGCTGCGTTGAAAGTCTTGCCCAGCGAAAAGCTACTCCAGCAAGTGTTTCTCTCCAAACGCATTTCGCTGAGCGAGAGCTACACGGACAGTTTGCACTCGGTGAAACAGCAAGAAAATGCTTGTCCGTCGAGCTGAAGGAAAATCCCTGCACAGCACACTGTGGCTGCGTGCAGTGTTCGCGCTGAAGAGCGGCAAAGCTCCAAGCCATGGCTGGGCTTCACTTCTGTCCAGAGCACAGAAGGCGAAGAACCAAGCAGCTGGGCACCGGGCTCATGTACTCAGGGGAGCCAATTTCAAATGTCCAGCCAAGAGCTGCTTCACAAGCACATGCAGCTGAGAATGCTCTGGCTGCTTCAGAAAGGAAGGCGCAGCCCTTGCACTCCTGGACACAAGCTGGCCAGCAGCAGGTTCCTAAACCTTGCGTGCTGCGGAGTGCATGCAGCTGGAGCACAGCCAGGAGGAGGCGTCCAGAAAGAAGGCGTTCTTCAAGCCCCCCCCTCCTCCAGGCAGCCTTGAAACTGAGCACAACAAACTGCGCCTCGGGGAGCTTCTTCTTTCCTCAGCTAGATGGACCGTCCCCTTCTTCACTCTCGCAGCTCCCTTGCCCACTTGCAGCAGCTGCTGCCAAAGAAAAAGGCTCCAGGGGTAACAGCCTCTGCTGGGCTGAACCTTCCCCTTGCCTCACGTCAAGCACCAGAAACTGTCCTCTGCACTCTGTTTTTCCCTTCTCCACCGCATCTACCACTGTCATCTCTGCATCTCCAAGCATGAAGCTAGCAGAATTGGTTCCAGGGAATACTGGAAGAGAAATAGGTAGCAGCACAAGTAGCCGCAGCTTGAACTTTCTGCTTCCGACTGCTAAAGTGAATCCGCAAACAAGCGAGTGCCACGCACGCTTCCTCTTGCAGCCCGGGCCATTCGCACAGCAGCCTGCTGCTCTGCCTTCGTTCTTATGCTCTTCGTAGCAGGTCGCGCTTTCGTTTAGCTGGAGACGAACAGTCGTCTGCTTCTCGCCCAGAGAGCACGGTGCTGGCAGCGAAAGCCTCCAGGCTGCTGCCTCTGCCCAAACACGCCTGGCCTCTGCACTTTCTCTCTCAGCGCTAGGTAGCAGCACATTCGGTCTGCGTGGTAGCCTGAATCTTAACGGAAAGCTTCTCAGCTAAGTCTCGCACAGAGAACAGTTTGAGGTCAACGAGCTTAGCCGGAGCTTACCCTCGACGCGTGGAAACCTGTATTTGCAGCACATCCTAGTGGTAGCCCTCTTTCCTTTCCAGCCTGCACAGCGCCGGCAGACGGCGGTGCTCTCTGCACCTGCCTTCTCACTTGCAAGTACCAGCGCCAAGCTTACAGCCTTGCAGGGAGCGAAGAGGCGGATAGGCGTCTCGCCCAGAAGAAGGTGCCAGGACCAAAAGATGGTCTTCCTTTCTGCTGCTCCTTGCCCGAATTGTGGTGCTGCGTTGAAAGTCTTGCCCAGCGAAAAGCTACTCCAGCAAGTGTTTCTCTCCAAACGCATTTCGCTGAGCGAGAGCTACACGGACAGTTTGCACTCGGTGAAACAGCAAGAAAATGCTTGTCCGTCGAGCTGAAGGAAAATCCCTGCACAGCACACTGTGGCTGCGTGCAGTGTTCACGCTGAAGAGCGGCAAAGCTCCAAGCCATGGCTGGGCTTCACTTCTGTCCAGAGCACAGAAGGCGAAGAACCAAGCAGCTGGGCACCGGGCTCATGTACTCAGGGGAGCCAATTTCAAATGTCCAGCCAAGAGCTGCTTCACAAGCACATGCAGCTGAGAATGCTCTGGCTGCTTCAGAAAGGAAGGCGCAGCCCTTGCACTCCTGGGCACAAGCTGGCCAGCAGCAGGTTCCTAAACCTTGCGTGCTGCAGAGTGCATGCAGCTGGAGCACAGCCAGGAGGAGGCGTCCAGAAAGAAGGCGTTCTTCAAGTCCCCCCCTCCTCCAGGCAGCCTTGAAACTGAGCACAACACACTGCGCCTCGGGGAGCTTCTTCTTTCCTCAGATAGATGGACCGTCCCCTTCTTCACTCTCGCAGCTCCCTTGCCCACTTGCAGCAGCTGCTGCCAAAGAAGAAGGCTCCAGGGGTAACAGCCTCTGCTGGGCTGAACCTTCCCCTTGCCTCACGTCAAGCACCAGAAACTGTCCTCTGCACTCTGTTTTTCCCTTCTCCACCGCATCTACCACTGTCATCTCTGCATCTCCAAGCATGAAGCTAGCAGAATTGGTTCCAGGGAATACTGGAAGAGAAATAGTAGCAGCACAAGTAGCCGCAGGTTGAACTTTCTGCTTCCGACTGCTAAAGTGAATCCGCAAACAAGCGAGTGCCACGCACGCTTCCTCTTGCAGCCCGGGCCATTCGCACAGCAGCCTGCTGCTCTGCCTTCGTTCTTATGCTCTTCGTAGCAGGTCGCGCTTTCGTTTAGCTGGAGACGAACAGTCATCTGCTTCTCGCCCACAGAGCACGGTGCTGGCAGCGAAAGCCTCCAGGCTGCTGCCTCTGCCCAAACACGCCTGGCCTCTGCACTTTCTCTCTCAGCGCTAGGTAGCAGCACATTCGGTCTGCGTGGTAGCCTGAATCTTAACGGAAAGCTTCTCAGCTAAGTCTCGCACAGAGAACAGTTTGAGGTCAACGAGCTTAGCCGGAGCTTACCCTCGACGCGTGGAAACCTGTATTTGCAGCACATCCTAGTGGTAGCCCTCTTTCCTTTCCAGCCTGCACAGCGCCGGCAGACGGCGGTGCTCTCTGCACCTGCCTTCTCACTTGCAAGTACCAGCGCCAAGCTTACAGCCTTGCAGGGAGCGAAGAGGCGGATAGGCGTCTCGCCCAGAAGAAGGTGCCAGGACCAAAAGATGGTCTTCCTTTCTGCTGCTCCTTGCCCGAATTGTGGTGCTGCGTTGAAAGTCTTGCCCAGCGAAAAGCTACTCCAGCAAGTGTTTCTCTCCAAACGCATTTCGCTGAGCGAGAGCTACACGGACAGTTTGCACTCGGTGAAACAGCAAGAAAATGCTTGTCCGTCGAGCTGAAGGAAAATCCCTGCACAGCACACTGTGGCTGCGTGCAGTGTTCACGCTGAAGAGCGGCAAAGCTCCAAGCCATGGCTGGGCTTCACTTCTGTCCAGAGCACAGAAGGCGAAGAACCAAGCAGCTGGGCACCGGGCTCATGTACTCAGGGGAGCCAATTTCAAATGTCCAGCCAAGAGCTGCTTCACAAGCACATGCAGCTGAGAATGCTCTGGCTGCTTCAGAAAGGAAGGCGCAGCCCTTGCACTCCTGGACACAAGCTGGCCAGCAGCAGGTTCCTAAACCTTGCGTGCTGCAGAGTGCATGCAGCTGGAGCACAGCCAGGAGGAGGCGTCCAGAAAGAAGGCGTTCTTCAAGTCCCCCCCTCCTCCAGGCAGCCTTGAAACTGAGCACAACACACTGCGCCTCGGGGAGCTTCTTCTTTCCTCAGATAGATGGACCGTCCCCTTCTTCACTCTCGCAGCTCCCTTGCCCACTTGCAGCAGCTGCTGCCAAAGAAGAAGGCTCCAGGGGTAACAGCCTCTGCTGGGCTGAACCTTCCCCTTGCCTCACGTCAAGCACCAGAAACTGTCCTCTGCACTCTGTTTTTCCCTTCTCCACCGCATCTACCACTGTCATCTCTGCATCTCCAAGCATGAAGCTAGCAGAATTGGTTCCAGGGAATACTGGAAGAGAAATAGGTAGCAGCACAAGTAGCCGCAGCTTGAACTTTCTGCTTCCGACTGCTAAAGTGAATCCGCAAACAAGCGAGTGCCACGCACGCTTCCTCTTGCAGCCCGGGCCATTCGCACAGCAGCCTGCTGCTCTGCCTTCGTTCTTATGCTCTTCGTAGCAGGTCGCGCTTTCGTTTAGCTGGAGACGAACAGTCGTCTGCTTCTCGCCCAGAGAGCACGGTGCTGGCAGCGAAAGCCTCCAGGCTGCTGCCTCTGCCCAAACACGCCTGGCCTCTGCACTTTCTCTCTCAGCGCTAGGTAGCAGCACATTCGGTCTGCGTGGTAGCCTGAATCTTAACGGAAAGCTTCTCAGCTAAGTCTCGCACAGAGAACAGTTTGAGGTCAACGAGCTTAGCCGGAGCTTACCCTCGACGCGTGGAAACCTGTATTTGCAGCACATCCTAGTGGTAGCCCTCTTTCCTTTCCAGCCTGCACAGCGCCGGCAGACGGCGGTGCTCTCTGCACCTGCCTTCTCACTTGCAAGTACCAGCGCCAAGCTTACAGCCTTGCAGGGAGCGAAGAGGCGGATAGGCGTCTCGCCCAGAAGAAGGTGCCAGGACCAAAAGATGGTCTTCCTTTCTGCTGCTCCTTGCCCGAATTGTGGTGCTGCGTTGAAAGTCTTGCCCAGCGAAAAGCTACTCCAGCAAGTGTTTCTCTCCAAACGCATTTCGCTGAGCGAGAGCTACACGGACAGTTTGCACTCGGTGAAACAGCAAGAAAATGCTTGTCCGTCGAGCTGAAGGAAAATCCCTGCACAGCACACTGTGGCTGCGTGCGGTGTTCACGCTGAAGAGCGGCAAAGCTCCAAGCCATGGCTGGGCTTCACTTCTGTCCAGAGCACAGAAGGCGAAGAACCAAGCAGCTGGGCACCGGGCTCATGTACTCAGGGGAGCCAATTTCAAATGTCCAGCCAAGAGCTGCTTCACAAGCACATGCAGCTGAGAATGCTCTGGCTGCTTCAGAAAGGAAGGCGCAGCCCTTGCACTCCTGGACACAAGCTGGCCAGCAGCAGGTTCCTAAACCTTGCGTGCTGCAGAGTGCATGCAGCTGGAGCACAGCCAGGAGGAGGCGTCCAGAAAGAAGGCGTTCTTCAAGTCCCCCCCTCCTCCAGGCAGCCTTGAAACTGAGCACAACACACTGCGCCTCGGGGAGCTTCTTCTTTCCTCAGATAGATGGACCGTCCCCTTCTTCACTCTCGCAGCTCCCTTGCCCACTTGCAGCAGCTGCTGCCAAAGAAGAAGGCTCCAGGGGTAACAGCCTCTGCTGGGCTGAACCTTCCCCTTGCCTCACGTCAAGCACCAGAAACTGTCCTCTGCACTCTGTTTTTCCCTTCTCCACCGCATCTACCACTGTCATCTCTGCATCTCCAAGCATGAAGCTAGCAGAATTGGTTCCAGGGAATACTGGAAGAGAAATAGGTAGCAGCACAAGTAGCCGCAGGTTGAACTTTCTGCTTCCGACTGCTAAAGTGAATCCGCAAACAAGCGAGTGCCACGCACGCTTCCTCTTGCAGCCCGGGCCATTCGCACAGCAGCCTGCTGCTCTGCCTTCGTTCTTATGCTCTTCGTAGCAGGTCGCGCTTTCGTTTAGCTGGAGACGAACAGTCATCTGCTTCTCGCCCACAGAGCACGGTGCTGGCAGCGAAAGCCTCCAGGCTGCTGCCTCTGCCCAAACACGCCTGGCCTCTGCACTTTCTCTCTCAGCGCTAGGTAGCAGCACATTCGGTCTGCGTGGTAGCCTGAATCTTAACGGAAAGCTTCTCAGCTAAGTCTCGCACAGAGAACAGTTTGAGGTCAACGAGCTTAGCCGGAGCTTACCCTCGACGCGTGGAAACCTGTATTTGCAGCACATCCTAGTGGTAGCCCTCTTTCCTTTCCAGCCTGCACAGCGCCGGCAGACGGCGGTGCTCTCTGCACCTGCCTTCTCACTTGCAAGTACCAGCGCCAAGCTTACAGCCTTGCAGGGAGCGAAGAGGCGGATAGGCGTCTCGCCCAGAAGAAGGTGCCAGGACCAAAAGATGGTCTTCCTTTCTGCTGCTCCTTGCCCGAATTGTGGTGCTGCGTTGAAAGTCTTGCCCAGCGAAAAGCTACTCCAGCAAGTGTTTCTCTCCAAACGCATTTCGCTGAGCGAGAGCTACACGGACAGTTTGCACTCGGTGAAACAGCAAGAAAATGCTTGTCCGTCGAGCTGAAGGAAAATCCCTGCACAGCACACTGTGGCTGCGTGCAGTGTTCACGCTGAAGAGCGGCAAAGCTCCAAGCCATGGCTGGGCTTCACTTCTGTCCAGAGCACAGAAGGCGAAGAACCAAGCAGCTGGGCACCGGGCTCATGTACTCAGGGGAGCCAATTTCAAATGTCCAGCCAAGAGCTGCTTCACAAGCACATGCAGCTGAGAATGCTCTGGCTGCTTCAGAAAGGAAGGCGCAGCCCTTGCACTCCTGGACACAAGCTGGCCAGCAGCAGGTTCCTAAACCTTGCGTGCTGCAGAGTGCATGCAGCTGGAGCACAGCCAGGAGGAGGCGTCCAGAAAGAAGGCGTTCTTCAAGTCCCCCCCTCCTCCAGGCAGCCTTGAAACTGAGCACAACACACTGCGCCTCGGGGAGCTTCTTCTTTCCTCAGATAGATGGACCGTCCCCTTCTTCACTCTCGCAGCTCCCTTGCCCACTTGCAGCAGCTGCTGCCAAAGAAGAAGGCTCCAGGGGTAACAGCCTCTGCTGGGCTGAACCTTCCCCTTGCCTCACGTCAAGCACCAGAAACTGTCCTCTGCACTCTGTTTTTCCCTTCTCCACCGCATCTACCACTGTCATCTCTGCATCTCCAAGCATGAAGCTAGCAGAATTGGTTCCAGGGAATACTGGAAGAGAAATAGGTAGCAGCACAAGTAGCCGCAGCTTGAACTTTCTGCTTCCGACTGCTAAAGTGAATCCGCAAACAAGCGAGTGCCACGCACGCTTCCTCTTGCAGCCCGGGCCATTCGCACAGCAGCCTGCTGCTCTGCCTTCGTTCTTATGCTCTTCGTAGCAGGTCGCGCTTTCGTTTAGCTGGAGACGAACAGTCGTCTGCTTCTCGCCCAGAGAGCACGGTGCTGGCAGCGAAAGCCTCCAGGCTGCTGCCTCTGCCCAAACACGCCTGGCCTCTGCACTTTCTCTCTCAGCGCTACGTAGCAGCACATTCGGTCTGCGTGGTAGCCTGAATCTTAACGGAAAGCTTCTCAGCTAAGTCTCGCACAGAGAACAGTTTGAGGTCAACGAGCTTAGCCGGAGCTTACCCTCGACGCGTGGAAACCTGTATTTGCAGCACATCCTAGTGGTAGCCCTCTTTCCTTTCCAGCCTGCACAGCGCCGGCAGACGGCGGTGCTCTCTGCACCTGCCTTCTCACTTGCAAGTACCAGCGCCAAGCTTACAGCCTTGCAGGGAGCGAAGAGGCGGATAGGCGTCTCGCCCAGAAGAAGGTGCCAGGACCAAAAGATGGTCTTCCTTTCTGCTGCTCCTTGCCCGAATTGTGGTGCTGCGTTGAAAGTCTTGCCCAGCGAAAAGCTACTCCAGCAAGTGTTTCTCTCCAAACGCATTTCGCTGAGCGAGAGCTACACGGACAGTTTGCACTCGGTGAAACAGCAAGAAAATGCTTGTCCGTCGAGCTGAAGGAAAATCCCTGCACAGCACACTGTGGCTGCGTGCGGTGTTCACGCTGAAGAGCGGCAAAGCTCCAAGCCATGGCTGGGCTTCACTTCTGTCCAGAGCACAGAAGGCGAAGAACCAAGCAGCTGGGCACCGGGCTCATGTACTCAGGGGAGCCAATTTCAAATGTCCAGCCAAGAGCTGCTTCACAAGCACATGCAGCTGAGAATGCTCTGGCTGCTTCAGAAAGGAAGGCGCAGCCCTTGCACTCCTGGACACAAGCTGGCCAGCAGCAGGTTCCTAAACCTTGCGTGCTGCAGAGTGCATGCAGCTGGAGCACAGCCAGGAGGAGGCGTCCAGAAAGAAGGCGTTCTTCAAGTCCCCCCCTCCTCCAGGCAGCCTTGAAACTGAGCACAACACACTGCGCCTCGGGGAGCTTCTTCTTTCCTCAGATAGATGGACCGTCCCCTTCTTCACTCTCGCAGCTCCCTTGCCCACTTGCAGCAGCTGCTGCCAAAGAAGAAGGCTCCAGGGGTAACAGCCTCTGCTGGGCTGAACCTTCCCCTTGCCTCACGTCAAGCACCAGAAACTGTCCTCTGCACTCTGTTTTTCCCTTCTCCACCGCATCTACCACTGTCATCTCTGCATCTCCAAGCATGAAGCTAGCAGAATTGGTTCCAGGGAATACTGGAAGAGAAATAGGTAGCAGCACAAGTAGCCGCAGGTTGAACTTTCTGCTTCCGACTGCTAAAGTGAATCCGCAAACAAGCGAGTGCCACGCACGCTTCCTCTTGCAGCCCGGGCCATTCGCACAGCAGCCTGCTGCTCTGCCTTCGTTCTTATGCTCTTCGTAGCAGGTCGCGCTTTCGTTTAGCTGGAGACGAACAGTCATCTGCTTCTCGCCCACAGAGCACGGTGCTGGCAGCGAAAGCCTCCAGGCTGCTGCCTCTGCCCAAACACGCCTGGCCTCTGCACTTTCTCTCTCAGCGCTACGTAGCAGCACATTCGGTCTGCGTGGTAGCCTGAATCTTAACGGAAAGCTTCTCAGCTAAGTCTCGCACAGAGAACAGTTTGAGGTCAACGAGCTTAGCCGGAGCTTACCCTCGACGCGTGGAAACCTGTATTTGCAGCACATCCTAGTGGTAGCCCTCTTTCCTTTCCAGCCTGCACAGCGCCGGCAGACGGCGGTGCTCTCTGCACCTGCCTTCTCACTTGCAAGTACCAGCGCCAAGCTTACAGCCTTGCAGGGAGCGAAGAGGCGGATAGGCGTCTCGCCCAGAAGAAGGTGCCAGGACCAAAAGATGGTCTTCCTTTCTGCTGCTCCTTGCCCGAATTGTGGTGCTGCGTTGAAAGTCTTGCCCAGCGAAAAGCTACTCCAGCAAGTGTTTCTCTCCAAACGCATTTCGCTGAGCGAGAGCTACACGGACAGTTTGCACTCGGTGAAACAGCAAGAAAATGCTTGTCCGTCGAGCTGAAGGAAAATCCCTGCACAGCACACTGTGGCTGCGTGCAGTGTTCACGCTGAAGAGCGGCAAAGCTCCAAGCCATGGCTGGGCTTCACTTCTGTCCAGAGCACAGAAGGCGAAGAACCAAGCAGCTGGGCACCGGGCTCATGTACTCAGGGGAGCCAATTTCAAATGTCCAGCCAAGAGCTGCTTCACAAGCACATGCAGCTGAGAATGCTCTGGCTGCTTCAGAAAGGAAGGCGCAGCCCTTGCACTCCTGGACACAAGCTGGCCAGCAGCAGGTTCCTAAACCTTCCGTGCTGCAGAGTGCATGCAGCTGGAGCACAGCCAGGAGGAGGCGTCCAGAAAGAAGGCGTTCTTCAAGTCCCCCCCTCCTCCAGGCAGCCTTGAAACTGAGCACAACACACTGCGCCTCGGGGAGCTTCTTCTTTCCTCAGATAGATGGACCGTCCCCTTCTTCACTCTCGCAGCTCCCTTGCCCACTTGCAGCAGCTGCTGCCAAAGAAGAAGGCTCCAGGGGTAACAGCCTCTGCTGGGCTGAACCTTCCCCTTGCCTCACGTCAAGCACCAGAAACTGTCCTCTGCACTCTGTTTTTCCCTTCTCCACCGCATCTACCACTGTCATCTCTGCATCTCCAAGCATGAAGCTAGCAGAATTGGTTCCAGGGAATACTGGAAGAGAAATAGGTAGCAGCACAAGTAGCCGCAGCTTGAACTTTCTGCTTCCGACTGCTAAAGTGAATCCGCAAACAAGCGAGTGCCACGCACGCTTCCTCTTGCAGCCCGGGCCATTCGCACAGCAGCCTGCTGCTCTGCCTTCGTTCTTATGCTCTTCGTAGCAGGTCGCGCTTTCGTTTAGCTGGAGACGAACAGTCGTCTGCTTCTCGCCCAGAGAGCACGGTGCTGGCAGCGAAAGCCTCCAGGCTGCTGCCTCTGCCCAAACACGCCTGGCCTCTGCACTTTCTCTCTCAGCGCTACGTAGCAGCACATTCGGTCTGCGTGGTAGCCTGAATCTTAACGGAAAGCTTCTCAGCTAAGTCTCGCACAGAGAACAGTTTGAGGTCAACGAGCTTAGCCGGAGCTTACCCTCGACGCGTGGAAACCTGTATTTGCAGCACATCCTAGTGGTAGTCCTCTTTCCTTTCCAGCCTGCACAGCGCCGGCAGACGGCGGTGCTCTCTGCACCTGCCTTCTCACTTGCAAGTACCAGCGCCAAGCTTACAGCCTTGCAGGGAGCGAAGAGGCGGATAGGCGTCTCGCCCAGAAGAAGGTGCCAGGACCAAAAGATGGTCTTCCTTTCTGCTGCTCCTTGCCCGAATTGTGGTGCTGCGTTGAAAGTCTTGCCCAGCGAAAAGCTACTCCAGCAAGTGTTTCTCTCCAAACGCATTTCGCTGAGCGAGAGCTACACGGACAGTTTGCACTCGGTGAAACAGCAAGAAAATGCTTGTCCGTCGAGCTGAAGGAAAATCCCTGCACAGCACACTGTGGCTGCGTGCAGTGTTCACGCTGAAGAGCGGCAAAGCTCCAAGCCATGGCTGGGCTTCACTTCTGTCCAGAGCACAGAAGGCGAAGAACCAAGCAGCTGGGCACCGGGCTCATGTACTCAGGGGAGCCAATTTCAAATGTCCAGCCAAGAGCTGCTTCACAAGCACATGCAGCTGAGAATGCTCTGGCTGCTTCAGAAAGGAAGGCGCAGCCCTTGCACTCCTGGACACAAGCTGGCCAGCAGCAGGTTCCTAAACCTTCCGTGCTGCAGAGTGCATGCAGCTGGAGCACAGCCAGGAGGAGGCGTCCAGAAAGAAGGCGTTCTTCAAGTCCCCCCCTCCTCCAGGCAGCCTTGAAACTGAGCACAACACACTGCGCCTCGGGGAGCTTCTTCTTTCCTCAGATAGATGGACCGTCCCCTTCTTCACTCTCGCAGCTCCCTTGCCCACTTGCAGCAGCTGCTGCCAAAGAAGAAGGCTCCAGGGGTAACAGCCTCTGCTGGGCTGAACCTTCCCCTTGCCTCACGTCAAGCACCAGAAACTGTCCTCTGCACTCTGTTTTTCCCTTCTCCACCGCATCTACCACTGTCATCTCTGCATCTCCAAGCATGAAGCTAGCAGAATTGGTTCCAGGGAATACTGGAAGAGAAATAGGTAGCAGCACAAGTAGCCGCAGCTTGAACTTTCTGCTTCCGACTGCTAAAGTGAATCCGCAAACAAGCGAGTGCCACGCACGCTTCCTCTTGCAGCCCGGGCCATTCGCACAGCAGCCTGCTGCTCTGCCTTCGTTCTTATGCTCTTCGTAGCAGGTCGCGCTTTCGTTTAGCTGGAGACGAACAGTCGTCTGCTTCTCGCCCAGAGAGCACGGTGCTGGCAGCGAAAGCCTCCAGGCTGCTGCCTCTGCCCAAACACGCCTGGCCTCTGCACTTTCTCTCTCAGCGCTAGGTAGCAGCACATTCGGTCTGCGTGGTAGCCTGAATCTTAACGGAAAGCTTCTCAGCTAAGTCTCGCACAGAGAACAGTTTGAGGTCAACGAGCTTAGCCGGAGCTTACCCTCGACGCGTGGAAACCTGTATTTGCAGCACATCCTAGTGGTAGCCCTCTTTCCTTTCCAGCCTGCACAGCGCCGGCAGACGGCGGTGCTCTCTGCACCTGCCTTCTCACTTGCAAGTACCAGCGCCAAGCTTACAGCCTTGCAGGGAGCGAAGAGGCGGATAGGCGTCTCGCCCAGAAGAAGGTGCCAGGACCAAAAGATGGTCTTCCTTTCTGCTGCTCCTTGCCCGAATTGTGGTGCTGCGTTGAAAGTCTTGCCCAGCGAAAAGCTACTCCAGCAAGTGTTTCTCTCCAAACGCATTTCGCTGAGCGAGAGCTACACGGACAGTTTGCACTCGGTGAAACAGCAAGAAAATGCTTGTCCGTCGAGCTGAAGGAAAATCCCTGCACAGCACACTGTGGCTGCGTGCGGTGTTCACGCTGAAGAGCGGCAAAGCTCCAAGCCATGGCTGGGCTTCACTTCTGTCCAGAGCACAGAAGGCGAAGAACCAAGCAGCTGGGCACCGGGCTCATGTACTCAGGGGAGCCAATTTCAAATGTCCAGCCAAGAGCTGCTTCACAAGCACATGCAGCTGAGAATGCTCTGGCTGCTTCAGAAAGGAAGGCGCAGCCCTTGCACTCCTGGACACAAGCTGGCCAGCAGCAGGTTCCTAAACCTTGCGTGCTGCAGAGTGCATGCAGCTGGAGCACAGCCAGGAGGAGGCGTCCAGAAAGAAGGCGTTCTTCAAGTCCCCCCCTCCTCCAGGCAGCCTTGAAACTGAGCACAACACACTGCGCCTCGGGGAGCTTCTTCTTTCCTCAGATAGATGGACCGTCCCCTTCTTCACTCTCGCAGCTCCCTTGCCCACTTGCAGCAGCTGCTGCCAAAGAAGAAGGCTCCAGGGGTAACAGCCTCTGCTGGGCTGAACCTTCCCCTTGCCTCACGTCAAGCACCAGAAACTGTCCTCTGCACTCTGTTTTTCCCTTCTCCACCGCATCTACCACTGTCATCTCTGCATCTCCAAGCATGAAGCTAGCAGAATTGGTTCCAGGGAATACTGGAAGAGAAATAGGTAGCAGCACAAGTAGCCGCAGCTTGAACTTTCTGCTTCCGACTGCTAAAGTGAATCCGCAAACAAGCGAGTGCCACGCACGCTTCCTCTTGCAGCCCGGGCCATTCGCACAGCAGCCTGCTGCTCTGCCTTCGTTCTTATGCTCTTCGTAGCAGGTCGCGCTTTCGTTTAGCTGGAGACGAACAGTCGTCTGCTTCTCGCCCAGAGAGCACGGTGCTGGCAGCGAAAGCCTCCAGGCTGCTGCCTCTGCCCAAACACGCCTGGCCTCTGCACTTTCTCTCTCAGCGCTAGGTAGCAGCACATTCGGTCTGCGTGGTAGCCTGAATCTTAACGGAAAGCTTCTCAGCTAAGTCTCGCACAGAGAACAGTTTGAGGTCAACGAGCTTAGCCGGAGCTTACCCTCGACGCGTGGAAACCTGTATTTGCAGCACATCCTAGTGGTAGCCCTCTTTCCTTTCCAGCCTGCACAGCGCCGGCAGACGGCGGTGCTCTCTGCACCTGCCTTCTCACTTGCAAGTACCAGCGCCAAGCTTACAGCCTTGCAGGGAGCGAAGAGGCGGATAGGCGTCTCGCCCAGAAGAAGGTGCCAGGACCAAAAGATGGTCTTCCTTTCTCCTGCTCCTTGCCCGAATTGTGGTGCTGCGTTGAAAGTCTTGCCCAGCGAAAAGCTACTCCAGCAAGTGTTTCTCTCCAAACGCATTTCGCTGAGCGAGAGCTACACGGACAGTTTGCACTCGGTGAAACAGCAAGAAAATGCTTGTCCGTCGAGCTGAAGGAAAATCCCTGCACAGCACACTGTGGCTGCGTGCGGTGTTCACGCTGAAGAGCGGCAAAGCTCCAAGCCATGGCTGGGCTTCACTTCTGTCCAGAGCACAGAAGGCGAAGAACCAAGCAGCTGGGCACCGGGCTCATGTACTCAGGGGAGCCAATTTCAAATGTCCAGCCAAGAGCTGCTTCACAAGCACATGCAGCTGAGAATGCTCTGGCTGCTTCAGAAAGGAAGGCGCAGCCCTTGCACTCCTGGACACAAGCTGGCCAGCAGCAGGTTCCTAAACCTTGCGTGCTGCAGAGTGCATGCAGCTGGAGCACAGCCAGGAGGAGGCGTCCAGAAAGAAGGCGTTCTTCAAGTCCCCCCCTCCTCCAGGCAGCCTTGAAACTGAGCACAACACACTGCGCCTCGGGGAGCTTCTTCTTTCCTCAGATAGATGGACCGTCCCCTTCTTCACTCTCGCAGCTCCCTTGCCCACTTGCAGCAGCTGCTGCCAAAGAAGAAGGCTCCAGGGGTAACAGCCTCTGCTGGGCTGAACCTTCCCCTTGCCTCACGTCAAGCACCAGAAACTGTCCTCTGCACTCTGTTTTTCCCTTCTCCACCGCATCTACCACTGTCATCTCTGCATCTCCAAGCATGAAGCTAGCAGAATTGGTTCCAGGGAATACTGGAAGAGAAATAGGTAGCAGCACAAGTAGCCGCAGGTTGAACTTTCTGCTTCCGACTGCTAAAGTGAATCCGCAAACAAGCGAGTGCCACGCACGCTTCCTCTTGCAGCCCGGGCCATTCGCACAGCAGCCTGCTGCTCTGCCTTCGTTCTTATGCTCTTCGTAGCAGGTCGCGCTTTCGTTTAGCTGGAGACGAACAGTCATCTGCTTCTCGCCCACAGAGCACGGTGCTGGCAGCGAAAGCCTCCAGGCTGCTGCCTCTGCCCAAACACGCCTGGCCTCTGCACTTTCTCTCTCAGCGCTAGGTAGCAGCACATTCGGTCTGCGTGGTAGCCTGAATCTTAACGGAAAGCTTCTCAGCTAAGTCTCGCACAGAGAACAGTTTGAGGTCAACGAGCTTAGCCGGAGCTTACCCTCGACGCGTGGAAACCTGTATTTGCAGCACATCCTAGTGGTAGCCCTCTTTCCTTTCCAGCCTGCACAGCGCCGGCAGACGGCGGTGCTCTCTGCACCTGCCTTCTCACTTGCAAGTACCAGCGCCAAGCTTACAGCCTTGCAGGGAGCGAAGAGGCGGATAGGCGTCTCGCCCAGAAGAAGGTGCCAGGACCAAAAGATGGTCTTCCTTTCTCCTGCTCCTTGCCCGAATTGTGGTGCTGCGTTGAAAGTCTTGCCCAGCGAAAAGCTACTCCAGCAAGTGTTTCTCTCCAAACGCATTTCGCTGAGCGAGAGCTACACGGACAGTTTGCACTCGGTGAAACAGCAAGAAAATGCTTGTCCGTCGAGCTGAAGGAAAATCCCTGCACAGCACACTGTGGCTGCGTGCAGTGTTCACGCTGAAGAGCGGCAAAGCTCCAAGCCATGGCTGGGCTTCACTTCTGTCCAGAGCACAGAAGGCGAAGAACCAAGCAGCTGGGCACCGGGCTCATGTACTCAGGGGAGCCAATTTCAAATGTCCAGCCAAGAGCTGCTTCACAAGCACATGCAGCTGAGAATGCTCTGGCTGCTTCAGAAAGGAAGGCGCAGCCCTTGCACTCCTGGACACAAGCTGGCCAGCAGCAGGTTCCTAAACCTTGCGTGCTGCAGAGTGCATGCAGCTGGAGCACAGCCAGGAGGAGGCGTCCAGAAAGAAGGCGTTCTTCAAGTCCCCCCCTCCTCCAGGCAGCCTTGAAACTGAGCACAACACACTGCGCCTCGGGGAGCTTCTTCTTTCCTCAGATAGATGGACCGTCCCCTTCTTCACTCTCGCAGCTCCCTTGCCCACTTGCAGCAGCTGCTGCCAAAGAAGAAGGCTCCAGGGGTAACAGCCTCTGCTGGGCTGAACCTTCCCCTTGCCTCACGTCAAGCACCAGAAACTGTCCTCTGCACTCTGTTTTTCCCTTCTCCACCGCATCTACCACTGTCATCTCTGCATCTCCAAGCATGAAGCTAGCAGAATTGGTTCCAGGGAATACTGGAAGAGAAATAGGTAGCAGCACAAGTAGCCGCAGCTTGAACTTTCTGCTTCCGACTGCTAAAGTGAATCCGCAAACAAGCGAGTGCCACGCACGCTTCCTCTTGCAGCCCGGGCCATTCGCACAGCAGCCTGCTGCTCTGCCTTCGTTCTTATGCTCTTCGTAGCAGGTCGCGCTTTCGTTTAGCTGGAGACGAACAGTCGTCTGCTTCTCGCCCAGAGAGCACGGTGCTGGCAGCGAAAGCCTCCAGGCTGCTGCCTCTGCCCAAACACGCCTGGCCTCTGCACTTTCTCTCTCAGCGCTAGGTAGCAGCACATTCGGTCTGCGTGGTAGCCTGAATCTTAACGGAAAGCTTCTCAGCTAAGTCTCGCACAGAGAACAGTTTGAGGTCAACGAGCTTAGCCGGAGCTTACCCTCGACGCGTGGAAACCTGTATTTGCAGCACATCCTAGTGGTAGCCCTCTTTCCTTTCCAGCCTGCACAGCGCCGGCAGACGGCGGTGCTCTCTGCACCTGCCTTCTCACTTGCAAGTACCAGCGCCAAGCTTACAGCCTTGCAGGGAGCGAAGAGGCGGATAGGCGTCTCGCCCAGAAGAAGGTGCCAGGACCAAAAGATGGTCTTCCTTTCTGCTGCTCCTTGCCCGAATTGTGGTGCTGCGTTGAAAGTCTTGCCCAGCGAAAAGCTACTCCAGCAAGTGTTTCTCTCCAAACGCATTTCGCTGAGCGAGAGCTACACGGACAGTTTGCACTCGGTGAAACAGCAAGAAAATGCTTGTCCGTCGAGCTGAAGGAAAATCCCTGCACAGCACACTGTGGCTGCGTGCGGTGTTCACGCTGAAGAGCGGCAAAGCTCCAAGCCATGGCTGGGCTTCACTTCTGTCCAGAGCACAGAAGGCGAAGAACCAAGCAGCTGGGCACCGGGCTCATGTACTCAGGGGAGCCAATTTCAAATGTCCAGCCAAGAGCTGCTTCACAAGCACATGCAGCTGAGAATGCTCTGGCTGCTTCAGAAAGGAAGGCGCAGCCCTTGCACTCCTGGACACAAGCTGGCCAGCAGCAGGTTCCTAAACCTTGCGTGCTGCAGAGTGCATGCAGCTGGAGCACAGCCAGGAGGAGGCGTCCAGAAAGAAGGCGTTCTTCAAGTCCCCCCCTCCTCCAGGCAGCCTTGAAACTGAGCACAACACACTGCGCCTCGGGGAGCTTCTTCTTTCCTCAGATAGATGGACCGTCCCCTTCTTCACTCTCGCAGCTCCCTTGCCCACTTGCAGCAGCTGCTGCCAAAGAAGAAGGCTCCAGGGGTAACAGCCTCTGCTGGGCTGAACCTTCCCCTTGCCTCACGTCAAGCACCAGAAACTGTCCTCTGCACTCTGTTTTTCCCTTCTCCACCGCATCTACCACTGTCATCTCTGCATCTCCAAGCATGAAGCTAGCAGAATTGGTTCCAGGGAATACTGGAAGAGAAATAGGTAGCAGCACAAGTAGCCGCAGGTTGAACTTTCTGCTTCCGACTGCTAAAGTGAATCCGCAAACAAGCGAGTGCCACGCACGCTTCCTCTTGCAGCCCGGGCCATTCGCACAGCAGCCTGCTGCTCTGCCTTCGTTCTTATGCTCTTCGTAGCAGGTCGCGCTTTCGTTTAGCTGGAGACGAACAGTCATCTGCTTCTCGCCCACAGAGCACGGTGCTGGCAGCGAAAGCCTCCAGGCTGCTGCCTCTGCCCAAACACGCCTGGCCTCTGCACTTTCTCTCTCAGCGCTACGTAGCAGCACATTCGGTCTGCGTGGTAGCCTGAATCTTAACGGAAAGCTTCTCAGCTAAGTCTCGCACAGAGAACAGTTTGAGGTCAACGAGCTTAGCCGGAGCTTACCCTCGACGCGTGGAAACCTGTATTTGCAGCACATCCTAGTGGTAGCCCTCTTTCCTTTCCAGCCTGCACAGCGCCGGCAGACGGCGGTGCTCTCTGCACCTGCCTTCTCACTTGCAAGTACCAGCGCCAAGCTTACAGCCTTGCAGGGAGCGAAGAGGCGGATAGGCGTCTCGCCCAGAAGAAGGTGCCAGGACCAAAAGATGGTCTTCCTTTCTCCTGCTCCTTGCCCGAATTGTGGTGCTGCGTTGAAAGTCTTGCCCAGCGAAAAGCTACTCCAGCAAGTGTTTCTCTCCAAACGCATTTCGCTGAGCGAGAGCTACACGGACAGTTTGCACTCGGTGAAACAGCAAGAAAATGCTTGTCCGTCGAGCTGAAGGAAAATCCCTGCACAGCACACTGTGGCTGCGTGCAGTGTTCACGCTGAAGAGCGGCAAAGCTCCAAGCCATGGCTGGGCTTCACTTCTGTCCAGAGCACAGAAGGCGAAGAACCAAGCAGCTGGGCACCGGGCTCATGTACTCAGGGGAGCCAATTTCAAATGTCCAGCCAAGAGCTGCTTCACAAGCACATGCAGCTGAGAATGCTCTGGCTGCTTCAGAAAGGAAGGCGCAGCCCTTGCACTCCTGGACACAAGCTGGCCAGCAGCAGGTTCCTAAACCTTGCGTGCTGCAGAGTGCATGCAGCTGGAGCACAGCCAGGAGGAGGCGTCCAGAAAGAAGGCGTTCTTCAAGTCCCCCCCTCCTCCAGGCAGCCTTGAAACTGAGCACAACACACTGCGCCTCGGGGAGCTTCTTCTTTCCTCAGATAGATGGACCGTCCCCTTCTTCACTCTCGCAGCTCCCTTGCCCACTTGCAGCAGCTGCTGCCAAAGAAGAAGGCTCCAGGGGTAACAGCCTCTGCTGGGCTGAACCTTCCCCTTGCCTCACGTCAAGCACCAGAAACTGTCCTCTGCACTCTGTTTTTCCCTTCTCCACCGCATCTACCACTGTCATCTCTGCATCTCCAAGCATGAAGCTAGCAGAATTGGTTCCAGGGAATACTGGAAGAGAAATAGGTAGCAGCACAAGTAGCCGCAGCTTGAACTTTCTGCTTCCGACTGCTAAAGTGAATCCGCAAACAAGCGAGTGCCACGCACGCTTCCTCTTGCAGCCCGGGCCATTCGCACAGCAGCCTGCTGCTCTGCCTTCGTTCTTATGCTCTTCGTAGCAGGTCGCGCTTTCGTTTAGCTGGAGACGAACAGTCGTCTGCTTCTCGCCCAGAGAGCACGGTGCTGGCAGCGAAAGCCTCCAGGCTGCTGCCTCTGCCCAAACACGCCTGGCCTCTGCACTTTCTCTCTCAGCGCTACGTAGCAGCACATTCGGTCTGCGTGGTAGCCTGAATCTTAACGGAAAGCTTCTCAGCTAAGTCTCGCACAGAGAACAGTTTGAGGTCAACGAGCTTAGCCGGAGCTTACCCTCGACGCGTGGAAACCTGTATTTGCAGCACATCCTAGTGGTAGCCCTCTTTCCTTTCCAGCCTGCACAGCGCCGGCAGACGGCGGTGCTCTCTGCACCTGCCTTCTCACTTGCAAGTACCAGCGCCAAGCTTACAGCCTTGCAGGGAGCGAAGAGGCGGATAGGCGTCTCGCCCAGAAGAAGGTGCCAGGACCAAAAGATGGTCTTCCTTTCTGCTGCTCCTTGCCCGAATTGTGGTGCTGCGTTGAAAGTCTTGCCCAGCGAAAAGCTACTCCAGCAAGTGTTTCTCTCCAAACGCATTTCGCTGAGCGAGAGCTACACGGACAGTTTGCACTCGGTGAAACAGCAAGAAAATGCTTGTCCGTCGAGCTGAAGGAAAATCCCTGCACAGCACACTGTGGCTGCGTGCGGTGTTCACGCTGAAGAGCGGCAAAGCTCCAAGCCATGGCTGGGCTTCACTTCTGTCCAGAGCACAGAAGGCGAAGAACCAAGCAGCTGGGCACCGGGCTCATGTACTCAGGGGAGCCAATTTCAAATGTCCAGCCAAGAGCTGCTTCACAAGCACATGCAGCTGAGAATGCTCTGGCTGCTTCAGAAAGGAAGGCGCAGCCCTTGCACTCCTGGACACAAGCTGGCCAGCAGCAGGTTCCTAAACCTTGCGTGCTGCAGAGTGCATGCAGCTGGAGCACAGCCAGGAGGAGGCGTCCAGAAAGAAGGCGTTCTTCAAGTCCCCCCCTCCTCCAGGCAGCCTTGAAACTGAGCACAACACACTGCGCCTCGGGGAGCTTCTTCTTTCCTCAGATAGATGGACCGTCCCCTTCTTCACTCTCGCAGCTCCCTTGCCCACTTGCAGCAGCTGCTGCCAAAGAAGAAGGCTCCAGGGGTAACAGCCTCTGCTGGGCTGAACCTTCCCCTTGCCTCACGTCAAGCACCAGAAACTGTCCTCTGCACTCTGTTTTTCCCTTCTCCACCGCATCTACCACTGTCATCTCTGCATCTCCAAGCATGAAGCTAGCAGAATTGGTTCCAGGGAATACTGGAAGAGAAATAGGTAGCAGCACAAGTAGCCGCAGGTTGAACTTTCTGCTTCCGACTGCTAAAGTGAATCCGCAAACAAGCGAGTGCCACGCACGCTTCCTCTTGCAGCCCGGGCCATTCGCACAGCAGCCTGCTGCTCTGCCTTCGTTCTTATGCTCTTCGTAGCAGGTCGCGCTTTCGTTTAGCTGGAGACGAACAGTCATCTGCTTCTCGCCCACAGAGCACGGTG
>NC_063216.1:8017292-8127343 GCF_020740725.1 Corvus hawaiiensis
ACCGCCGTCTGCCGGCGCTGTGCAGGCTGGAAAGGAAAGAGGGCTACCACTAGGATGTGCTGCAAATACAGGTTTCCACGCGTCGAGGGTAAGCTCCGGCTAAGCTCGTTGACCTCAAACTGTTCTCTGTGCGAGACTTAGCTGAGAAGCTTTCCGTTAAGATTCAGGCTACCACGCAGACCGAATGTGCTGCTACCTAGCGCTGAGAGAGAAAGTGCAGAGGCCAGGCGTGTTTGGGCAGAGGCAGCAGCCTGGAGGCTTTCGCTGCCAGCACCGTGCTCTCTGGGCGAGAAGCAGACGACTGTTCGTCTCCAGCTAAACGAAAGCGCGACCTGCTACGAAGAGCATAAGAACGAAGGCAGAGCAGCAGGCTGCTGTGCGAATCGCCCAGGCTGCAAGAGGAAGCGTGCGTGGCACTCGCTTGTTTGCGGATTCACTTTAGCAGTCGGAAGCAGAAAGTTCAACCTGCGGCTACTTGTGCTGCTACCTATTTCTCTTCCAGTATTCCCTGGAACCAATTCTGCTAGCTTCATGCTTGGAGATGCAGAGATGACAGTGGTAGATGCGGTGGAGAAGGGAAAAACAGAGTGCAGAGGACAGTTTCTGGTGCTTGACGTGAGGCAAGGGGAAGGTTCAGCCCAGCAGAGGCTGTTACCCCTGGAGCCTTTTTCTTTGGCAGCAGCTGCTGCAAGTGGGCAAGGGAGCTGCGAGAGTGAAGAAGGGGACGGTCCATCTAGCTGAGGAAAGAAGAAGCTCCCCGAGGCGCAGTTTGTTGCGCTCAGTTTCAAGGCTGCCTGGAGGAGGGGGGGACTTGAAGAACGCCTTCTTTCTGGACGCCTCCTTCTGGCTGTGCTCCAGCTGCATGCACTCTGCAGCACGGAAGGTTTAGGAACCTGCTGCTGGCCAGCTTGTGTCCAGGAGTGCAAGGGCTGCGCCTTCCTTTCTGAAGCAGCCAGAGCATTCTCAGCTGCATGTGCTTGTGAAGCAGCTCTTGGCTGGACAGTTGAAATTGGCTCCCCTGAGTACATGAGCCCGGTGCCCAGCTGCTTGGTTCTTCGCCTTCTGTGCTCTGGACAGAAGTGAAGCCCAGCCATGGCTTGGAGCTTTGCCGCTCTTCAGCGTGAACACTGCACGCAGCCACAGTGTGCTGTGCAGGGATTTTCCTTCAGCTCGACGGACAAGCATTTTCTTGCTGTTTCACCGAGTGCAAACTGTCCGTGTAGCTCTCGCTCAGCGAAATGCGTTTGGAGAGAAACACTTGCTGGAGTAGCTTTTCGCTGGGCAAGACTTTCAACACAGCACCACAATTCGGGCAAGGAGCAGCAGAAAGGAAGACCATCTTTTGGTCCTGGCACGTTCTTCTGGGCGAGACGCCTATCCGCCTCTTCGCTCCCTGCAAGGCTGTAAGCTTGGCGCTGGTACTTGCAAGTGAGAAGGCAGGTGCAGAGAGCACCGCCGTCTGCCGGCGCTGTGCAGGCTGGAAAGGAAAGAGGGCTACCACTAGGATGTGCTGCAAATACAGGTTTCCACGCGTCGAGGGTAAGCTCCGGCTAAGCTCGTTGACCTCAAACTGTTCTCTGTGCGAGACTTAGCTGAGAAGCTTTCCGTTAAGATTCAGGCTACCACGCAGACCGAATGTGCTGCTACCTAGCGCTGAGAGAGAAAGTGCAGAGGCCAGGCGTGTTTGGGCAGAGGCAGCAGCCTGGAGGCTTTCGCTGCCAGCACCGTGCTCTCTGGGCGAGAAGCAGACGACTGTTCGTCTCCAGCTAAACGAAAGCGCGACCTGCTACGAAGAGCATAAGAACGAAGGCAGAGCAGCAGGCTGCTGTGCGAATCGCCCAGGCTGCAAGAGGAAGCGTGCGTGGCACTCGCTTGTTTGCGGATTCACTTTAGCAGTCGGAAGCAGAAAGTTCAACCTGCGGCTACTTGTGCTGCTACCTATTTCTCTTCCAGTATTCCCTGGAACCAATTCTGCTAGCTTCATGCTTGGAGATGCAGAGATGACAGTGGTAGATGCGGTGGAGAAGGGAAAAACAGAGTGCAGAGGACAGTTTCTGGTGCTTGACGTGAGGCAAGGGGAAGGTTCAGCCCAGCAGAGGCTGTTACCCCTGGAGCCTTTTTCTTTGGCAGCAGCTGCTGCAAGTGGGCAAGGGAGCTGCGAGAGTGAAGAAGGGGACGGTCCATCTAGCTGAGGAAAGAAGAAGCTCCCCGAGGCGCAGTTTGTTGCGCTCAGTTTCAAGGCTGCCTGGAGGAGGGGGGGACTTGAAGAACGCCTTCTTTCTGGACGCCTCCTCCTGGCTGTGCTCCAGCTGCATGCACTCTGCAGCACGGAAGGTTTAGGAACCTGCTGCTGGCCAGCTTGTGTCCAGGAGTGCAAGGGCTGCGCCTTCCTTTCTGAAGCAGCCAGAGCATTCTCAGCTGCATGTGCTTGTGAAGCAGCTCTTGGCTGGACATTTGAAATTGGCTCCCCTGAGTACATGAGCCCGGTGCCCAGCTGCTTGGTTCTTCGCCTTCTGTGCTCTGGACAGAAGTGAAGCCCAGCCATGGCTTGGAGCTTTGCCGCTCTTCAGCGTGAACACTGCACGCAGCCACAGTGTGCTGTGCAGGGATTTTCCTTCAGCTCGACGGACAAGCATTTTCTTGCTGTTTCACCGAGTGCAAACTGTCCGTGTAGCTCTCGCTCAGCGAAATGCGTTTGGAGAGGAACACTTGCTGGAGTAGCTTTTCGCTGGGCAAGACTTTCAACACAGCACCACAATTCGGGCAAGGAGCAGCAGAAAGGAAGACCATCTTTTGGTCCTGGCACGTTCTTCTGGGCGAGACGCCTATCCGCCTCTTCGCTCCCTGCAAGGCTGTAAGCTTGGCGCTGGTACTTGCAAGTGAGAAGGCAGGTGCAGAGAGCACCGCCGTCTGCCGGCGCTGTGCAGGCTGGAAAGGAAAGAGGGCTACCACTAGGATGTGCTGCAAATACAGGTTTGCACGCGTCGAGGGTAAGCTCCGGCTAAGCTCGTTGACCTCAAACTGTTCTCTGTGCGAGACTTAGCTGAGAAGCTTTCCGTTAAGATTCAGGCTACCACGCAGACCGAATGTGCTGCTACCTAGCGCTGAGAGAGAAAGTGCAGAGGCCAGGCGTGTTTGGGCAGAGGCAGCAGCCTGGAGGCTTTCGCTGCCAGCACCGTGCTCTCTGGGCGAGAAGCAGACGACTGTTCGTCTCCAGCTAAACGAAAGCGCGACCTGCTACGAAGAGCATAAGAACGAAGGCAGAGCAGCAGGCTGCTGTGCGAATCGCCCAGGCTGCAAGAGGAAGCGTGCGTGGCACTCGCTTGTTTGCGGATTCACTTTAGCAGTCGGAAGCAGAAAGTTCAACCTGCGGCTACTTGTGCTGCTACCTATTTCTCTTCCAGTATTCCCTGGAACCAATTCTGCTAGCTTCATGCTTGGAGATGCAGAGATGACAGTGGTAGATGCGGTGGAGAAGGGAAAAACAGAGTGCAGAGGACAGTTTCTGGTGCTTGACGTGAGGCAAGGGGAAGGTTCAGCCCAGCAGAGGCTGTTACCCCTGGAGCCTTTTTCTTTGGCAGCAGCTGCTGCAAGTGGGCAAGGGAGCTGCGAGAGTGAAGAAGGGGACGGTCCATCTAGCTGAGGAAAGAAGAAGCTCCCCGAGGCGCAGTTTGTTGCGCTCAGTTTCAAGGCTGCCTGGAGGAGGGGGGGACTTGAAGAACGCCTTCTTTCTGGACGCCTCCTCCTGGCTGTGCTCCAGCTGCATGCACTCTGCAGCACGGAAGGTTTAGGAACCTGCTGCTGGCCAGCTTGTGTCCAGGAGTGCAAGGGCTGCGCCTTCCTTTCTGAAGCAGCCAGAGCATTCTCAGCTGCATGTGCTTGTGAAGCAGCTCTTGGCTGGACAGTTGAAATTGGCTCCCCTGAGTACATGAGCCCGGTGCCCAGCTGCTTGGTTCTTCGCCTTCTGTGCTCTGGACAGAAGTGAAGCCCAGCCATGGCTTGGAGCTTTGCCGCTCTTCAGCGTGAACACTGCACGCAGCCACAGTGTGCTGTGCAGGGATTTTCCTTCAGCTCGACGGACAAGCATTTTCTTGCTGTTTCACCGAGTGCAAACTGTCCGTGTAGCTCTCGCTCAGCGAAATGCGTTTGGAGAGAAACACTTGCTGGAGTAGCTTTTCGCTGGGCAAGACTTTCAACACAGCACCACAATTCGGGCAAGGAGCAGCAGAAAGGAAGACCATCTTTTGGTCCTGGCACGTTCTTCTGGGCGAGACGCCTATCCGCCTCTTCGCTCCCTGCAAGGCTGTAAGCTTGGCGCTGGTACTTGCAAGTGAGAAGGCAGGTGCAGAGAGCACCGCCGTCTGCCGGCGCTGTGCAGGCTGGAAAGGAAAGAGGGCTACCACTAGGATGTGCTGCAAATACAGGTTTGCACGCGTCGAGGGTAAGCTCCGGCTAAGCTCGTTGACCTCAAACTGTTCTCTGTGCGAGACTTAGCTGAGAAGCTTTCCGTTAAGATTCAGGCTACCACGCAGACCGAATGTGCTGCTACCTAGCGCTGAGAGAGAAAGTGCAGAGGCCAGGCGTGTTTGGGCAGAGGCAGCAGCCTGGAGGCTTTCGCTGCCAGCACCGTGCTCTCTGAGCGAGAAGCAGACGACTGTTCGTCTCCAGCTAAACGAAAGCGCGACCTGCTACGAAGAGCATAAGAACGAAGGCAGAGCAGCAGGCTGCTGTGCGAATCGCCCAGGCTGCAAGAGGAAGCGTGCGTGGCACTCGCTTGTTTGCGGATTCACTTTAGCAGTCGGAAGCAGAAAGTTCAACCTGCGGCTACTTGTGCTGCTACCTATTTCTCTTCCAGTATTCCCTGGAACCAATTCTGCTAGCTTCATGCTTGGCGATGCAGAGATGACAGTGGTAGATGCGGTGGAGAAGGGAAAAACAGAGTGCAGAGGACAGTTTCTGGTGCTTGACGTGAGGCAAGGGGAAGGTTCAGCCCAGCAGAGGCTGTTACCCCTGGAGCCTTTTTCTTTGGCAGCAGCTGCTGCAAGTGGGCAAGGGAGCTGCGAGAGTGAAGAAGGGGACGGTCCATCTAGCTGAGGAAAGAAGAAGCTCCCCGAGGCGCAGTTTGTTGCGCTCAGTTTCAAGGCTGCCTGGAGGAGGGGGGGACTTGAAGAACGCCTTCTTTCTGGACGCCTCCTCCTGGCTGTGCTCCAGCTGCATGCACTCTGCAGCACGGAAGGTTTAGGAACCTGCTGCTGGCCAGCTTGTGTCCAGGAGTGCAAGGGCTGCGCCTTCCTTTCTGAAGCAGCCAGAGCATTCTCAGCTGCATGTGCTTGTGAAGCAGCTCTTGGCTGGACAGTTGAAATTGGCTCCCCTGAGTACATGAGCCCGGTGCCCAGCTGCTTGGTTCTTCGCCTTCTGTGCTCTGGACAGAAGTGAAGCCCAGCCATGGCTTGGAGCTTTGCCGCTCTTCAGCGTGAACACTGCACGCAGCCACAGTGTGCTGTGCAGGGATTTTCCTTCAGCTCGACGGACAAGCATTTTCTTGCTGTTTCACCGAGTGCAAACTGTCCGTGTAGCTCTCGCTCAGCGAAATGCGTTTGGAGAGAAACACTTGCTGGAGTAGCTTTTCGCTGGGCAAGACTTTCAACACAGCACCACAATTCGGGCAAGGAGCAGCAGAAAGGAAGACCATCTTTTGGTCCTGGCACCTTCTTCTGGGCGAGACGCCTATCCGCCTCTTCGCTCCCTGCAAGGCTGTAAGCTTGGCGCTGGTACTTGCAAGTGAGAAGGCAGGTGCAGAGAGCACCGCCGTCTGCCGGCGCTGTGCAGGCTGGAAAGGAAAGAGGGCTACCACTAGGATGTGCTGCAAATACAGGTTTGCACGCGTCGAGGGTAAGCTCCGCGTAAGCTCGTTGACCTCAAACTGTTCTCTGTGCGAGACTTAGCTGAGAAGCTTTCCGTTAAGATTCAGGCTACCACGCAGACCGAATGTGCTGCTACCTAGCGCTGAGAGAGAAAGTGCAGAGGCCAGGCGTGTTTGGGCAGAGGCAGCAGCCTGGAGGCTTTCGCTGCCAGCACCGTGCTCTCTGGGCGAGAAGCAGACGACTGTTCGTCTCCAGCTAAACGAAAGCGCGACCTGCTACGAAGAGCATAAGAACGAAGGCAGAGCAGCAGGCTGCTGTGCGAATCGCCCAGGCTGCAAGAGGAAGCGTGCGTGGCACTCGCTTGTTTGCGGATTCACTTTAGCAGTCGGAAGCAGAAAGTTCAACCTGCGGCTACTTGTGCTGCTACCTATTTCTCTTCCAGTATTCCCTGGAACCAATTCTGCTAGCTTCATGCTTGGAGATGCAGAGATGACAGTGGTAGATGCGGTGGAGAAGGGAAAAACAGAGTGCAGAGGACAGTTTCTGGTGCTTGACGTGAGGCAAGGGGAAGGTTCAGCCCAGCAGAGGCTGTTACCCCTGGAGCCTTTTTCTTTGGCAGCAGCTGCTGCAAGTGGGCAAGGGAGCTGCGAGAGTGAAGAAGGGGACGGTCCATCTAGCTGAGGAAAGAAGAAGCTCCCCGAGGCGCAGTTTGTTGTGCTCAGTTTCAAGGCTGCCTGGAGGAGGGGGGGACTTGAAGAACGCCTTCTTTCTGGACGCCTCCTTCTGGCTGTGCTCCAGCTGCATGCACTCTGCAGCACGGAAGGTTTAGGAACCTGCTGCTGGCCAGCTTGTGTCCAGGAGTGCAAGGGCTGCGCCTTCCTTTCTGAAGCAGCCAGAGCATTCTCAGCTGCATGTGCTTGTGAAGCAGCTCTTGGCTGGACATTTGAAATTGGCTCCCCTGAGTACATGAGCCCGGTGCCCAGCTGCTTGGTTCTTCGCCTTCTGTGCTCTGGACAGAAGTGAAGCCCAGCCATGGCTTGGAGCTTTGCCGCTCTTCAGCGGGAACACTGCACGCAGCCACAGTGTGCTGTGCAGGGATTTTCCTTCAGCTCGACGGACAAGCATTTTCTTGCTGTTTCACCGAGTGCAAACTGTCCGTGTAGCTCTCGCTCAGCGAAATGCGTTTGGAGAGAAACACTTGCTGGAGTAGCTTTTCGCTGGGCAAGACTTTCAACACAGCACCACAATTCGGGCAAGGAGCAGCAGAAAGGAAGACCATCTTTTGGTCCTGGCACGTTCTTCTGGGCGAGACGCCTATCCGCCTCTTCGCTCCCTGCAAGGCTGTAAGCTTGGCGCTGGTACTTGCAAGTGAGAAGGCAGGTGCAGAGAGCACCGCCGTCTGCCGGCGCTGTGCAGGCTGGAAAGGAAAGAGGGCTACCACTAGGATGTGCTGCAAATACAGGTTTCCACGCGTCGAGGGTAAGCTCCGGCTAAGCTCGTTGACCTCAAACTGTTCTCTGTGCGAGACTTAGCTGAGAAGCTTTCCGTTAAGATTCAGGCTACCACGCAGACCGAATGTGCTGCTACCTAGCGCTGAAAGTGCAGAGGCCAGGCGTGTTTGGGCAGAGGCAGCAGCCTGGAGGCTTTCGCTGCCAGCACCGTGCTCTCTGGGCGAGAAGCAGACGACTGTTCGTCTCCAGCTAAACGAAAGCGCGACCTGCTACGAAGAGCATAAGAACGAAGGCAGAGCAGCAGGCTGCTGTGCGAATCGCCCAGGCTGCAAGAGGAAGCGTGCGTGGCACTCGCTTGTTTGCGGATTCACTTTAGCAGTCGGAAGCAGAAAGTTCAACCTGCGGCTACTTGTGCTGCTACCTATTTCTCTTCCAGTATTCCCTGGAACCAATTCTGCTAGCTTCATGCTTGGAGATGCAGAGATGACAGTGGTAGATGCGGTGGAGAAGGGAAAAACAGAGTGCAGAGGACAGTTTCTGGTGCTTGACGTGAGGCAAGGGGAAGGTTCAGCCCAGCAGAGGCTGTTACCCCTGGAGCCTTTTTCTTTGGCAGCAGCTGCTGCAAGTGGGCAAGGGAGCTGCGAGAGTGAAGAAGGGGACGGTCCATCTAGCTGAGGAAAGAAGAAGCTCCCCGAGGCGCAGTTTGTTGCGCTCAGTTTCAAGGCTGCCTGGAGGAGGGGGGGACTTGAAGAACGCCTTCTTTCTGGACGCCTCCTCCTGGCTGTGCTCCAGCTGCATGCACTCTGCAGCACGGAAGGTTTAGGAACCTGCTGCTGGCCAGCTTGTGTCCAGGAGTGCAAGGGCTGCGCCTTCCTTTCTGAAGCAGCCAGAGCATTCTCAGCTGCATGTGCTTGTGAAGCAGCTCTTGGCTGGACATTTGAAATTGGCTCCCCTGAGTACATGAGCCCGGTGCCCAGCTGCTTGGTTCTTCGCCTTCTGTGCTCTGGACAGAAGTGAAGCCCAGCCATGGCTTGGAGCTTTGCCGCTCTTCAGCGTGAACACTGCACGCAGCCACAGTGTGCTGTGCAGGGATTTTCCTTCAGCTCGACGGACAAGCATTTTCTTGCTGTTTCACCGAGTGCAAACTGTCCGTGTAGCTCTCGCTCAGCGAAATGCGTTTGGAGAGAAACACTTGCTGGAGTAGCTTTTCGCTGGGCAAGACTTTCAACACAGCACCACAATTCGGGCAAGGAGCAGCAGAAAGGAAGACCATCTTTTGGTCCTGGCACGTTCTTCTGGGCGAGACGCCTATCCGCCTCTTCGCTCCCTGCAAGGCTGTAAGCTTGGCGCTGGTACTTGCAAGTGAGAAGGCAGGTGCAGAGAGCACCGCCGTCTGCCGGCGCTGTGCAGGCTGGAAAGGAAAGAGGGCTACCACTAGGATGTGCTGCAAATACAGGTTTCCACGCGTCGAGGGTAAGCTCCGGCTAAGCTCGTTGACCTCAAACTGTTCTCTGTGCGAGACTTAGCTGAGAAGCTTTCCGTTAAGATTCAGGCTACCACGCAGACCGAATGTGCTGCTACCTAGCGCTGAGAGAGAAAGTGCAGAGGCCAGGCGTGTTTGGGCAGAGGCAGCAGCCTGGAGGCTTTCGCTGCCAGCACCGTGCTCTCTGGGCGAGAAGCAGACGACTGTTCGTCTCCAGCTAAACGAAAGCGCGACCTGCTACGAAGAGCATAAGAACGAAGGCAGAGCAGCAGGCTGCTGTGCGAATCGCCCAGGCTGCAAGAGGAAGCGTGCGTGGCACTCGCTTGTTTGCGGATTCACTTTAGCAGTCGGAAGCAGAAAGTTCAACCTGCGGCTACTTGTGCTGCTACCTATTTCTCTTCCAGTATTCCCTGGAACCAATTCTGCTAGCTTCATGCTTGGAGATGCAGAGATGACAGTGGTAGATGCGGTGGAGAAGGGAAAAACAGAGTGCAGAGGACAGTTTCTGGTGCTTGACGTGAGGCAAGGGGAAGGTTCAGCCCAGCAGAGGCTGTTACCCCTGGAGCCTTTTTCTTTGGCAGCAGCTGCTGCAAGTGGGCAAGGGAGCTGCGAGAGTGAAGAAGGGGACGGTCCATCTAGCTGAGGAAAGAAGAAGCTCCCCGAGGCGCAGTTTGTTGCGCTCAGTTTCAAGGCTGCCTGGAGGAGGGGGGGACTTGAAGAACGCCTTCTTTCTGGACGCCTCCTTCTGGCTGTGCTCCAGCTGCATGCACTCTGCAGCACGGAAGGTTTAGGAACCTGCTGCTGGCCAGCTTGTGTCCAGGAGTGCAAGGGCTGCGCCTTCCTTTCTGAAGCAGCCAGAGCATTCTCAGCTGCATGTGCTTGTGAAGCAGCTCTTGGCTGGACAGTTGAAATTGGCTCCCCTGAGTACATGAGCCCGGTGCCCAGCTGCTTGGTTCTTCGCCTTCTGTGCTCTGGACAGAAGTGAAGCCCAGCCATGGCTTGGAGCTTTGCCGCTCTTCAGCGTGAACACTGCACGCAGCCACAGTGTGCTGTGCAGGGATTTTCCTTCAGCTCGACGGACAAGCATTTTCTTGCTGTTTCACCGAGTGCAAACTGTCCGTGTAGCTCTCGCTCAGCGAAATGCGTTTGGAGAGAAACACTTGCTGGAGTAGCTTTTCGCTGGGCAAGACTTTCAACACAGCACCACAATTCGGGCAAGGAGCAGCAGAAAGGAAGACCATCTTTTGGTCCTGGCACGTTCTTCTGGGCGAGACGCCTATCCGCCTCTTCGCTCCCTGCAAGGCTGTAAGCTTGGCGCTGGTACTTGCAAGTGAGAAGGCAGGTGCAGAGAGCACCGCCGTCTGCCGGCGCTGTGCAGGCTGGAAAGGAAAGAGGGCTACCACTAGGATGTGCTGCAAATACAGGTTTCCACGCGTCGAGGGTAAGCTCCGGCTAAGCTCGTTGACCTCAAACTGTTCTCTGTGCGAGACTTAGCTGAGAAGCTTTCCGTTAAGATTCAGGCTACCACGCAGACCGAATGTGCTGCTACCTAGCGCTGAGAGAGAAAGTGCAGAGGCCAGGCGTGTTTGGGCAGAGGCAGCAGCCTGGAGGCTTTCGCTGCCAGCACCGTGCTCTCTGGGCGAGAAGCAGACGACTGTTCGTCTCCAGCTAAACGAAAGCGCGACCTGCTACGAAGAGCATAAGAACGAAGGCAGAGCAGCAGGCTGCTGTGCGAATCGCCCAGGCTGCAAGAGGAAGCGTGCGTGGCACTCGCTTGTTTGCGGATTCACTTTAGCAGTCGGAAGCAGAAAGTTCAACCTGCGGCTACTTGTGCTGCTACCTATTTCTCTTCCAGTATTCCCTGGAACCAATTCTGCTAGCTTCATGCTTGGAGATGCAGAGATGACAGTGGTAGATGCGGTGGAGAAGGGAAAAACAGAGTGCAGAGGACAGTTTCTGGTGCTTGACGTGAGGCAAGGGGAAGGTTCAGCCCAGCAGAGGCTGTTACCCCTGGAGCCTTTTTCTTTGGCAGCAGCTGCTGCAAGTGGGCAAGGGAGCTGCGAGAGTGAAGAAGGGGACGGTCCATCTAGCTGAGGAAAGAAGAAGCTCCCCGAGGCGCAGTTTGTTGCGCTCAGTTTCAAGGCTGCCTGGAGGAGGGGGGGACTTGAAGAACGCCTTCTTTCTGGACGCCTCCTCCTGGCTGTGCTCCAGCTGCATGCACTCTGCAGCACGGAAGGTTTAGGAACCTGCTGCTGGCCAGCTTGTGTCCAGGAGTGCAAGGGCTGCGCCTTCCTTTCTGAAGCAGCCAGAGCATTCTCAGCTGCATGTGCTTGTGAAGCAGCTCTTGGCTGGACATTTGAAATTGGCTCCCCTGAGTACATGAGCCCGGTGCCCAGCTGCTTGGTTCTTCGCCTTCTGTGCTCTGGACAGAAGTGAAGCCCAGCCATGGCTTGGAGCTTTGCCGCTCTTCAGCGTGAACACTGCACGCAGCCACAGTGTGCTGTGCAGGGATTTTCCTTCAGCTCGACGGACAAGCATTTTCTTGCTGTTTCACCGAGTGCAAACTGTCCGTGTAGCTCTCGCTCAGCGAAATGCGTTTGGAGAGGAACACTTGCTGGAGTAGCTTTTCGCTGGGCAAGACTTTCAACACAGCACCACAATTCGGGCAAGGAGCAGCAGAAAGGAAGACCATCTTTTGGTCCTGGCACGTTCTTCTGGGCGAGACGCCTATCCGCCTCTTCGCTCCCTGCAAGGCTGTAAGCTTGGCGCTGGTACTTGCAAGTGAGAAGGCAGGTGCAGAGAGCACCGCCGTCTGCCGGCGCTGTGCAGGCTGGAAAGGAAAGAGGGCTACCACTAGGATGTGCTGCAAATACAGGTTTGCACGCGTCGAGGGTAAGCTCCGGCTAAGCTCGTTGACCTCAAACTGTTCTCTGTGCGAGACTTAGCTGAGAAGCTTTCCGTTAAGATTCAGGCTACCACGCAGACCGAATGTGCTGCTACCTAGCGCTGAGAGAGAAAGTGCAGAGGCCAGGCGTGTTTGGGCAGAGGCAGCAGCCTGGAGGCTTTCGCTGCCAGCACCGTGCTCTCTGGGCGAGAAGCAGACGACTGTTCGTCTCCAGCTAAACGAAAGCGCGACCTGCTACGAAGAGCATAAGAACGAAGGCAGAGCAGCAGGCTGCTGTGCGAATCGCCCAGGCTGCAAGAGGAAGCGTGCGTGGCACTCGCTTGTTTGCGGATTCACTTTAGCAGTCGGAAGCAGAAAGTTCAACCTGCGGCTACTTGTGCTGCTACCTATTTCTCTTCCAGTATTCCCTGGAACCAATTCTGCTAGCTTCATGCTTGGAGATGCAGAGATGACAGTGGTAGATGCGGTGGAGAAGGGAAAAACAGAGTGCAGAGGACAGTTTCTGGTGCTTGACGTGAGGCAAGGGGAAGGTTCAGCCCAGCAGAGGCTGTTACCCCTGGAGCCTTTTTCTTTGGCAGCAGCTGCTGCAAGTGGGCAAGGGAGCTGCGAGAGTGAAGAAGGGGACGGTCCATCTAGCTGAGGAAAGAAGAAGCTCCCCGAGGCGCAGTTTGTTGCGCTCAGTTTCAAGGCTGCCTGGAGGAGGGGGGGACTTGAAGAACGCCTTCTTTCTGGACGCCTCCTCCTGGCTGTGCTCCAGCTGCATGCACTCTGCAGCACGGAAGGTTTAGGAACCTGCTGCTGGCCAGCTTGTGTCCAGGAGTGCAAGGGCTGCGCCTTCCTTTCTGAAGCAGCCAGAGCATTCTCAGCTGCATGTGCTTGTGAAGCAGCTCTTGGCTGGACATTTGAAATTGGCTCCCCTGAGTACATGAGCCCGGTGCCCAGCTGCTTGGTTCTTCGCCTTCTGTGCTCTGGACAGAAGTGAAGCCCAGCCATGGCTTGGAGCTTTGCCGCTCTTCAGCGTGAACACTGCACGCAGCCACAGTGTGCTGTGCAGGGATTTTCCTTCAGCTCGACGGACAAGCATTTTCTTGCTGTTTCACCGAGTGCAAACTGTCCGTGTAGCTCTCGCTCAGCGAAATGCGTTTGGAGAGGAACACTTGCTGGAGTAGCTTTTCGCTGGGCAAGACTTTCAACACAGCACCACAATTCGGGCAAGGAGCAGCAGAAAGGAAGACCATCTTTTGGTCCTGGCACCTTCTTCTGGGCGAGACGCCTATCCGCCTCTTCGCTCCCTGCAAGGCTGTAAGCTTGGCGCTGGTACTTGCAAGTGAGAAGGCAGGTGCAGAGAGCACCGCCGTCTGCCGGCGCTGTGCAGGCTGGAAAGGAAAGAGGGCTACCACTAGGATGTGCTGCAAATACAGGTTTCCACGCGTCGAGGGTAAGCTCCGGCTAAGCTCGTTGACCTCAAACTGTTCTCTGTGCGAGACTTAGCTGAGAAGCTTTCCGTTAAGATTCAGGCTACCACGCAGACCGAATGTGCTGCTACCTAGCGCTGAGAGAGAAAGTGCAGAGGCCAGGCGTGTTTGGGCAGAGGCAGCAGCCTGGAGGCTTTCGCTGCCAGCACCGTGCTCTCTGGGCGAGAAGCAGACGACTGTTCATCTCCAGCTAAACGAAAGCGCGACCTGCTACGAAGAGCATAAGAACGAAGGCAGAGCAGCAGGCTGCTGTGCGAATCGCCCAGGCTGCAAGAGGAAGCGTGCGTGGCACTCGCTTGTTTGCGGATTCACTTTAGCAGTCGGAAGCAGAAAGTTCAACCTGCGGCTACTTGTGCTGCTACCTATTTCTCTTCCAGTATTCCCTGGAACCAATTCTGCTAGCTTCATGCTTGGAGATGCAGAGATGACAGTGGTAGATGCGGTGGAGAAGGGAAAAACAGAGTGCAGAGGACAGTTTCTGGTGCTTGACGTGAGGCAAGGGGAAGGTTCAGCCCAGCAGAGGCTGTTACCCCTGGAGCCTTTTTCTTTGGCAGCAGCTGCTGCAAGTGGGCAAGGGAGCTGCGAGAGTGAAGAAGGGGACGGTCCATCTAGCTGAGGAAAGAAGAAGCTCCCCGAGGCGCAGTTTGTTGCGCTCAGTTTCAAGGCTGCCTGGAGGAGGGGGGGACTTGAAGAACGCCTTCTTTCTGGACGCCTCCTCCTGGCTGTGCTCCAGCTGCATGCACTCTGCAGCACGGAAGGTTTAGGAACGTGCTGCTGGCCAGCTTGTGTCCAGGAGTGCAAGGGCTGCGCCTTCCTTTCTGAAGCAGCCAGAGCATTCTCAGCTGCATGTGCTTGTGAAGCAGCTCTTGGCTGGACATTTGAAATTGGCTCCCCTGAGTACATGAGCCCGGTGCCCAGCTGCTTGGTTCTTCGCCTTCTGTGCTCTGGACAGAAGTGAAGCCCAGCCATGGCTTGGAGCTTTGCCGCTCTTCAGCGTGAACACTGCACGCAGCCACAGTGTGCTGTGCAGGGATTTTCCTTCAGCTCGACGGACAAGCATTTTCTTGCTGTTTCACCGAGTGCAAACTGTCCGTGTAGCTCTCGCTCAGCGAAATGCGTTTGGAGAGAAACACTTGCTGGAGTAGCTTTTCGCTGGGCAAGACTTTCAACACAGCACCACAATTCGGGCAAGGAGCAGCAGAAAGGAAGACCATCTTTTGGTCCTGGCACCTTCTTCTGGGCGAGACGCCTATCCGCCTCTTCGCTCCCTGCAAGGCTGTAAGCTTGGCGCTGGTACTTGCAAGTGAGAAGGCAGGTGCAGAGAGCACCGCCGTCTGCCGGCGCTGTGCAGGCTGGAAAGGAAAGAGGGCTACCACTAGGATGTGCTGCAAATACAGGTTTCCACGCGTCGAGGGTAAGCTCCGGCTAAGCTCGTTGACCTCAAACTGTTCTCTGTGCGAGACTTAGCTGAGAAGCTTTCCGTTAAGATTCAGGCTACCACGCAGACCGAATGTGCTGCTACCTAGCGCTGAAAGTGCAGAGGCCAGGCGTGTTTGGGCAGAGGCAGCAGCCTGGAGGCTTTCGCTGCCAGCACCGTGCTCTCTGGGCGAGAAGCAGACGACTGTTCGTCTCCAGCTAAACGAAAGCGCGACCTGCTACGAAGAGCATAAGAACGAAGGCAGAGCAGCAGGCTGCTGTGCGAATCGCCCAGGCTGCAAGAGGAAGCGTGCGTGGCACTCGCTTGTTTGCGGATTCACTTTAGCAGTCGGAAGCAGAAAGTTCAACCTGCGGCTACTTGTGCTGCTACCTATTTCTCTTCCAGTATTCCCTGGAACCAATTCTGCTAGCTTCATGCTTGGAGATGCAGAGATGACAGTGGTAGATGCGGTGGAGAAGGGAAAAACAGAGTGCAGAGGACAGTTTCTGGTGCTTGACGTGAGGCAAGGGGAAGGTTCAGCCCAGCAGAGGCTGTTACCCCTGGAGCCTTTTTCTTTGGCAGCAGCTGCTGCAAGTGGGCAAGGGAGCTGCGAGAGTGAAGAAGGGGACGGTCCATCTAGCTGAGGAAAGAAGAAGCTCCCCGAGGCGCAGTTTGTTGCGCTCAGTTTCAAGGCTGCCTGGAGGAGGGGGGGACTTGAAGAACGCCTTCTTTCTGGACGCCTCCTCCTGGCTGTGCTCCAGCTGCATGCACTCTGCAGCACGGAAGGTTTAGGAACGTGCTGCTGGCCAGCTTGTGTCCAGGAGTGCAAGGGCTGCGCCTTCCTTTCTGAAGCAGCCAGAGCATTCTCAGCTGCATGTGCTTGTGAAGCAGCTCTTGGCTGGACATTTGAAATTGGCTCCCCTGAGTACATGAGCCCGGTGCCCAGCTGCTTGGTTCTTCGCCTTCTGTGCTCTGGACAGAAGTGAAGCCCAGCCATGGCTTGGAGCTTTGCCGCTCTTCAGCGTGAACACTGCACGCAGCCACAGTGTGCTGTGCAGGGATTTTCCTTCAGCTCGACGGACAAGCATTTTCTTGCTGTTTCACCGAGTGCAAACTGTCCGTGTAGCTCTCGCTCAGCGAAATGCGTTTGGAGAGAAACACTTGCTGGAGTAGCTTTTCGCTGGGCAAGACTTTCAACACAGCACCACAATTCGGGCAAGGAGCAGCAGAAAGGAAGACCATCTTTTGGTCCTGGCACGTTCTTCTGGGCGAGACGCCTATCCGCCTCTTCGCTCCCTGCAAGGCTGTAAGCTTGGCGCTGGTACTTGCAAGTGAGAAGGCAGGTGCAGAGAGCACCGCCGTCTGCCGGCGCTGTGCAGGCTGGAAAGGAAAGAGGGCTACCACTAGGATGTGCTGCAAATACAGGTTTGCACGCGTCGAGGGTAAGCTCCGGCTAAGCTCGTTGACCTCAAACTGTTCTCTGTGCGAGACTTAGCTGAGAAGCTTTCCGTTAAGATTCAGGCTACCACGCAGACCGAATGTGCTGCTACCTAGCGCTGAGAGAGAAAGTGCAGAGGCCAGGCGTGTTTGGGCAGAGGCAGCAGCCTGGAGGCTTTCGCTGCCAGCACCGTGCTCTCTGGGCGAGAAGCAGACGACTGTTCGTCTCCAGCTAAACGAAAGCGCGACCTGCTACGAAGAGCATAAGAACGAAGGCAGAGCAGCAGGCTGCTGTGCGAATCGCCCAGGCTGCAAGAGGAAGCGTGCGTGGCACTCGCTTGTTTGCGGATTCACTTTAGCAGTCGGAAGCAGAAAGTTCAAGCTGCGGCTACTTGTGCTGCTACCTATTTCTCTTCCAGTATTCCCTGGAACCAATTCTGCTAGCTTCATGCTTGGAGATGCAGAGATGACAGTGGTAGATGCGGTGGAGAAGGGAAAAACAGAGTGCAGAGGACAGTTTCTGGTGCTTGACGTGAGGCAAGGGGAAGGTTCAGCCCAGCAGAGGCTGTTACCCCTGGAGCCTTTTTCTTTGGCAGCAGCTGCTGCAAGTGGGCAAGGGAGCTGCGAGAGTGAAGAAGGGGACGGTCCATCTAGCTGAGGAAAGAAGAAGCTCCCCGAGGCGCAGTTTGTTGCGCTCAGTTTCAAGGCTGCCTGGAGGAGGGGGGGACTTGAAGAACGCCTTCTTTCTGGACGCCTCCTCCTGGCTGTGCTCCAGCTGCATGCACTCTGCAGCACGGAAGGTTTAGGAACCTGCTGCTGGCCAGCTTGTGTCCAGGAGTGCAAGGGCTGCGCCTTCCTTTCTGAAGCAGCCAGAGCATTCTCAGCTGCATGTGCTTGTGAAGCAGCTCTTGGCTGGACAGTTGAAATTGGCTCCCCTGAGTACATGAGCCCGGTGCCCAGCTGCTTGGTTCTTCGCCTTCTGTGCTCTGGACAGAAGTGAAGCCCAGCCATGGCTTGGAGCTTTGCCGCTCTTCAGCGTGAACACTGCACGCAGCCACAGTGTGCTGTGCAGGGATTTTCCTTCAGCTCGACGGACAAGCATTTTCTTGCTGTTTCACCGAGTGCAAACTGTCCGTGTAGCTCTCGCTCAGCGAAATGCGTTTGGAGAGAAACACTTGCTGGAGTAGCTTTTCGCTGGGCAAGACTTTCAACACAGCACCACAATTCGGGCAAGGAGCAGCAGAAAGGAAGACCATCTTTTGGTCCTGGCACGTTCTTCTGGGCGAGACGCCTATCCGCCTCTTCGCTCCCTGCAAGGCTGTAAGCTTGGCGCTGGTACTTGCAAGTGAGAAGGCAGGTGCAGAGAGCACCGCCGTCTGCCGGCGTTGTGCAGGCTGGAAAGGAAAGAGGGCTACCACTAGGATGTGCTGCAAATACAGGTTTGCACGCGTCGAGGGTAAGCTCCGGCTAAGCTCGTTGACCTCAAACTGTTCTCTGTGCGAGACTTAGCTGAGAAGCTTTCCGTTAAGATTCAGGCTACCACGCAGACCGAATGTGCTGCTACCTAGCGCTGAGAGAGAAAGTGCAGAGGCCAGGCGTGTTTGGGCAGAGGCAGCAGCCTGGAGGCTTTCGCTGCCAGCACCGTGCTCTCTGGGCGAGAAGCAGACGACTGTTCGTCTCCAGCTAAACGAAAGCGCGACCTGCTACGAAGAGCATAAGAACGAAGGCAGAGCAGCAGGCTGCTGTGCGAATCGCCCAGGCTGCAAGAGGAAGCGTGCGTGGCACTCGCTTGTTTGCGGATTCACTTTAGCAGTCGGAAGCAGAAAGTTCAACCTGCGGCTACTTGTGCTGCTACCTATTTCTCTTCCAGTATTCCCTGGAACCAATTCTGCTAGCTTCATGCTTGGAGATGCAGAGATGACAGTGGTAGATGCGGTGGAGAAGGGAAAAACAGAGTGCAGAGGACAGTTTCTGGTGCTTGACGTGAGGCAAGGGGAAGGTTCAGCCCAGCAGAGGCTGTTACCCCTGGAGCCTTTTTCTTTGGCAGCAGCTGCTGCAAGTGGGCAAGGGAGCTGCGAGAGTGAAGAAGGGGACGGTCCATCTAGCTGAGGAAAGAAGAAGCTCCCCGAGGCGCAGTTTGTTGCGCTCAGTTTCAAGGCTGCCTGGAGGAGGGGGGGACTTGAAGAACGCCTTCTTTCTGGACGCCTCCTCCTGGCTGTGCTCCAGCTGCATGCACTCTGCAGCACGGAAGGTTTAGGAACCTGCTGCTGGCCAGCTTGTGTCCAGGAGTGCAAGGGCTGCGCCTTCCTTTCTGAAGCAGCCAGAGCATTCTCAGCTGCATGTGCTTGTGAAGCAGCTCTTGGCTGGACATTTGAAATTGGCTCCCCTGAGTACATGAGCCCGGTGCCCAGCTGCTTGGTTCTTCGCCTTCTGTGCTCTGGACAGAAGTGAAGCCCAGCCATGGCTTGGAGCTTTGCCGCTCTTCAGCGTGAACACTGCACGCAGCCACAGTGTGCTGTGCAGGGATTTTCCTTCAGCTCGACGGACAAGCATTTTCTTGCTGTTTCACCGAGTGCAAACTGTCCGTGTAGCTCTCGCTCAGCGAAATGCGTTTGGAGAGGAACACTTGCTGGAGTAGCTTTTCGCTGGGCAAGACTTTCAACACAGCACCACAATTCGGGCAAGGAGCAGCAGAAAGGAAGACCATCTTTTGGTCCTGGCACCTTCTTCTGGGCGAGACGCCTATCCGCCTCTTCGCTCCCTGCAAGGCTGTAAGCTTGGCGCTGGTACTTGCAAGTGAGAAGGCAGGTGCAGAGAGCACCGCCGTCTGCCGGCGCTGTGCAGGCTGGAAAGGAAAGAGGGCTACCACTAGGATGTGCTGCAAATACAGGTTTCCACGCGTCGAGGGTAAGCTCCGGCTAAGCTCGTTGACCTCAAACTGTTCTCTGTGCGAGACTTAGCTGAGAAGCTTTCCGTTAAGATTCAGGCTACCACGCAGACCGAATGTGCTGCTACCTAGCGCTGAGAGAGAAAGTGCAGAGGCCAGGCGTGTTTGGGCAGAGGCAGCAGCCTGGAGGCTTTCGCTGCCAGCACCGTGCTCTCTGGGCGAGAAGCAGACGACTGTTCATCTCCAGCTAAACGAAAGCGCGACCTGCTACGAAGAGCATAAGAACGAAGGCAGAGCAGCAGGCTGCTGTGCGAATCGCCCAGGCTGCAAGAGGAAGCGTGCGTGGCACTCGCTTGTTTGCGGATTCACTTTAGCAGTCGGAAGCAGAAAGTTCAACCTGCGGCTACTTGTGCTGCTACCTATTTCTCTTCCAGTATTCCCTGGAACCAATTCTGCTAGCTTCATGCTTGGAGATGCAGAGATGACAGTGGTAGATGCGGTGGAGAAGGGAAAAACAGAGTGCAGAGGACAGTTTCTGGTGCTTGACGTGAGGCAAGGGGAAGGTTCAGCCCAGCAGAGGCTGTTACCCCTGGAGCCTTTTTCTTTGGCAGCAGCTGCTGCAAGTGGGCAAGGGAGCTGCGAGAGTGAAGAAGGGGACGGTCCATCTAGCTGAGGAAAGAAGAAGCTCCCCGAGGCGCAGTTTGTTGCGCTCAGTTTCAAGGCTGCCTGGAGGAGGGGGGGACTTGAAGAACGCCTTCTTTCTGGACGCCTCCTCCTGGCTGTGCTCCAGCTGCATGCACTCTGCAGCACGGAAGGTTTAGGAACGTGCTGCTGGCCAGCTTGTGTCCAGGAGTGCAAGGGCTGCGCCTTCCTTTCTGAAGCAGCCAGAGCATTCTCAGCTGCATGTGCTTGTGAAGCAGCTCTTGGCTGGACAGTTGAAATTGGCTCCCCTGAGTACATGAGCCCGGTGCCCAGCTGCTTGGTTCTTCGCCTTCTGTGCTCTGGACAGAAGTGAAGCCCAGCCATGGCTTGGAGCTTTGCCGCTCTTCAGCGTGAACACTGCACGCAGCCACAGTGTGCTGTGCAGGGATTTTCCTTCAGCTCGACGGACAAGCATTTTCTTGCTGTTTCACCGAGTGCAAACTGTCCGTGTAGCTCTCGCTCAGCGAAATGCGTTTGGAGAGGAACACTTGCTGGAGTAGCTTTTCGCTGGGCAAGACTTTCAACACAGCACCACAATTCGGGCAAGGAGCAGCAGAAAGGAAGACCATCTTTTGGTCCTGGCACCTTCTTCTGGGCGAGACGCCTATCCGCCTCTTCGCTCCCTGCAAGGCTGTAAGCTTGGCGCTGGTACTTGCAAGTGAGAAGGCAGGTGCAGAGAGCACCGCCGTCTGCCGGCGCTGTGCAGGCTGGAAAGGAAAGAGGGCTACCACTAGGATGTGCTGCAAATACAGGTTTCCACGCGTCGAGGGTAAGCTCCGGCTAAGCTCGTTGACCTCAAACTGTTCTCTGTGCGAGACTTAGCTGAGAAGCTTTCCGTTAAGATTCAGGCTACCACGCAGACCGAATGTGCTGCTACCTAGCGCTGAAAGTGCAGAGGCCAGGCGTGTTTGGGCAGAGGCAGCAGCCTGGAGGCTTTCGCTGCCAGCACCGTGCTCTCTGGGCGAGAAGCAGACGACTGTTCGTCTCCAGCTAAACGAAAGCGCGACCTGCTACGAAGAGCATAAGAACGAAGGCAGAGCAGCAGGCTGCTGTGCGAATCGCCCAGGCTGCAAGAGGAAGCGTGCGTGGCACTCGCTTGTTTGCGGATTCACTTTAGCAGTCGGAAGCAGAAAGTTCAACCTGCGGCTACTTGTGCTGCTACCTATTTCTCTTCCAGTATTCCCTGGAACCAATTCTGCTAGCTTCATGCTTGGAGATGCAGAGATGACAGTGGTAGATGCGGTGGAGAAGGGAAAAACAGAGTGCAGAGGACAGTTTCTGGTGCTTGACGTGAGGCAAGGGGAAGGTTCAGCCCAGCAGAGCCTGTTACCCCTGGAGCCTTTTTCTTTGGCAGCAGCTGCTGCAAGTGGGCAAGGGAGCTGCGAGAGTGAAGAAGGGGACGGTCCATCTAGCTGAGGAAAGAAGAAGCTCCCCGAGGCGCAGTTTGTTGCGCTCAGTTTCAAGGCTGCCTGGAGGAGGGGGGGACTTGAAGAACGCCTTCTTTCTGGACGCCTCCTCCTGGCTGTGCTCCAGCTGCATGCACTCTGCAGCACGGAAGGTTTAGGAACCTGCTGCTGGCCAGCTTGTGTCCAGGAGTGCAAGGGCTGCGCCTTCCTTTCTGAAGCAGCCAGAGCATTCTCAGCTGCATGTGCTTGTGAAGCAGCTCTTGGCTGGACATTTGAAATTGGCTCCCCTGAGTACATGAGCCCGGTGCCCAGCTGCTTGGTTCTTCGCCTTCTGTGCTCTGGACAGAAGTGAAGCCCAGCCATGGCTTGGAGCTTTGCCGCTCTTCAGCGTGAACACTGCACGCAGCCACAGTGTGCTGTGCAGGGATTTTCCTTCAGCTCGACGGACAAGCATTTTCTTGCTGTTTCACCGAGTGCAAACTGTCCGTGTAGCTCTCGCTCAGCGAAATGCGTTTGGAGAGAAACACTTGCTGGAGTAGCTTTTCGCTGGGCAAGACTTTCAACACAGCACCACAATTCGGGCAAGGAGCAGCAGAAAGGAAGACCATCTTTTGGTCCTGGCACGTTCTTCTGGGCGAGACGCCTATCCGCCTCTTCGCTCCCTGCAAGGCTGTAAGCTTGGCGCTGGTACTTGCAAGTGAGAAGGCAGGTGCAGAGAGCACCGCCGTCTGCCGGCGTTGTGCAGGCTGGAAAGGAAAGAGGGCTACCACTAGGATGTGCTGCAAATACAGGTTTGCACGCGTCGAGGGTAAGCTCCGGCTAAGCTCGTTGACCTCAAACTGTTCTCTGTGCGAGACTTAGCTGAGAAGCTTTCCGTTAAGATTCAGGCTACCACGCAGACCGAATGTGCTGCTACCTAGCGCTGAGAGAGAAAGTGCAGAGGCCAGGCGTGTTTGGGCAGAGGCAGCAGCCTGGAGGCTTTCGCTGCCAGCACCGTGCTCTCTGGGCGAGAAGCAGACGACTGTTCGTCTCCAGCTAAACGAAAGCGCGACCTGCTACGAAGAGCATAAGAACGAAGGCAGAGCAGCAGGCTGCTGTGCGAATCGCCCAGGCTGCAAGAGGAAGCGTGCGTGGCACTCGCTTGTTTGCGGATTCACTTTAGCAGTCGGAAGCAGAAAGTTCAACCTGCGGCTACTTGTGCTGCTACCTATTTCTCTTCCAGTATTCCCTGGAACCAATTCTGCTAGCTTCATGCTTGGAGATGCAGAGATGACAGTGGTAGATGCGGTGGAGAAGGGAAAAACAGAGTGCAGAGGACAGTTTCTGGTGCTTGACGTGAGGCAAGGGGAAGGTTCAGCCCAGCAGAGGCTGTTACCCCTGGAGCCTTTTTCTTTGGCAGCAGCTGCTGCAAGTGGGCAAGGGAGCTGCGAGAGTGAAGAAGGGGACGGTCCATCTAGCTGAGGAAAGAAGAAGCTCCCCGAGGCGCAGTTTGTTGCGCTCAGTTTCAAGGCTGCCTGGAGGAGGGGGGGACTTGAAGAACGCCTTCTTTCTGGACGCCTCCTTCTGGCTGTGCTCCAGCTGCATGCACTCTGCAGCACGGAAGGTTTAGGAACCTGCTGCTGGCCAGCTTGTGTCCAGGAGTGCAAGGGCTGCGCCTTCCTTTCTGAAGCAGCCAGAGCATTCTCAGCTGCATGTGCTTGTGAAGCAGCTCTTGGCTGGACATTTGAAATTGGCTCCCCTGAGTACATGAGCCCGGTGCCCAGCTGCTTGGTTCTTCGCCTTCTGTGCTCTGGACAGAAGTGAAGCCCAGCCATGGCTTGGAGCTTTGCCGCTCTTCAGCGTGAACACTGCACGCAGCCACAGTGTGCTGTGCAGGGATTTTCCTTCAGCTCGACGGACAAGCATTTTCTTGCTGTTTCACCGAGTGCAAACTGTCCGTGTAGCTCTCGCTCAGCGAAATGCGTTTGGAGAGAAACACTTGCTGGAGTAGCTTTTCGCTGGGCAAGACTTTCAACACAGCACCACAATTCGGGCAAGGAGCAGCAGAAAGGAAGACCATCTTTTGGTCCTGGCACGTTCTTCTGGGCGAGACGCCTATCCGCCTCTTCGCTCCCTGCAAGGCTGTAAGCTTGGCGCTGGTACTTGCAAGTGAGAAGGCAGGTGCAGAGAGCACCGCCGTCTGCCGGCGCTGTGCAGGCTGGAAAGGAAAGAGGGCTACCACTAGGATGTGCTGCAAATACAGGTTTGCACGCGTCGAGGGTAAGCTCCGGCTAAGCTCGTTGACCTCAAACTGTTCTCTGTGCGAGACTTAGCTGAGAAGCTTTCCGTTAAGATTCAGGCTACCACGCAGACCGAATGTGCTGCTACCTAGCGCTGAGAGAGAAAGTGCAGAGGCCAGGCGTGTTTGGGCAGAGGCAGCAGCCTGGAGGCTTTCGCTGCCAGCACCGTGCTCTCTGGGCGAGAAGCAGACGACTGTTCGTCTCCAGCTAAACGAAAGCGCGACCTGCTACGAAGAGCATAAGAACGAAGGCAGAGCAGCAGGCTGCTGTGCGAATCGCCCAGGCTGCAAGAGGAAGCGTGCGTGGCACTCGCTTGTTTGCGGATTCACTTTAGCAGTCGGAAGCAGAAAGTTCAACCTGCGGCTACTTGTGCTGCTACCTATTTCTCTTCCAGTATTCCCTGGAACCAATTCTGCTAGCTTCATGCTTGGCGATGCAGAGATGACAGTGGTAGATGCGGTGGAGAAGGGAAAAACAGAGTGCAGAGGACAGTTTCTGGTGCTTGACGTGAGGCAAGGGGAAGGTTCAGCCCAGCAGAGGCTGTTACCCCTGGAGCCTTTTTCTTTGGCAGCAGCTGCTGCAAGTGGGCAAGGGAGCTGCGAGAGTGAAGAAGGGGACGGTCCATCTAGCTGAGGAAAGAAGAAGCTCCCCGAGGCGCAGTTTGTTGTGCTCAGTTTCAAGGCTGCCTGGAGGAGGGGGGGACTTGAAGAACGCCTTCTTTCTGGACGCCTCCTCCTGGCTGTGCTCCAGCTGCATGCACTCTGCAGCACGGAAGGTTTAGGAACCTGCTGCTGGCCAGCTTGTGTCCAGGAGTGCAAGGGCTGCGCCTTCCTTTCTGAAGCAGCCAGAGCATTCTCAGCTGCATGTGCTTGTGAAGCAGCTCTTGGCTGGACATTTGAAATTGGCTCCCCTGAGTACATGAGCCCGGTGCCCAGCTGCTTGGTTCTTCGCCTTCTGTGCTCTGGACAGAAGTGAAGCCCAGCCATGGCTTGGAGCTTTGCCGCTCTTCAGCGTGAACACTGCACGCAGCCACAGTGTGCTGTGCAGGGATTTTCCTTCAGCTCGACGGACAAGCATTTTCTTGCTGTTTCACCGAGTGCAAACTGTCCGTGTAGCTCTCGCTCAGCGAAATGCGTTTGGAGAGAAACACTTGCTGGAGTAGCTTTTCGCTGGGCAAGACTTTCAACACAGCACCACAATTCGGGCAAGGAGCAGCAGAAAGGAAGACCATCTTTTGGTCCTGGCACCTTCTTCTGGGCGAGACGCCTATCCGCCTCTTCGCTCCCTGCAAGGCTGTAAGCTTGGCGCTGGTACTTGCAAGGGAGAAGGCAGGTGCAGAGAGCACCGCCGTCTGCCGGCGCTGTGCAGGCTGGAAAGGAAAGAGGGCTACCACTAGGATGTGCTGCAAATACAGGTTTGCACGCGTCGAGGGTAAGCTCCGGCTAAGCTCGTTGACCTCAAACTGTTCTCTGTGCGAGACTTAGCTGAGAAGCTTTCCGTTAAGATTCAGGCTACCACGCAGACCGAATGTGCTGCTACCTAGCGCTGAGAGAGAAAGTGCAGAGGCCAGGCGTGTTTGGGCAGAGGCAGCAGCCTGGAGGCTTTCGCTGCCAGCACCGTGCTCTCTGGGCGAGAAGCAGACGACTGTTCGTCTCCAGCTAAACGAAAGCGCGACCTGCTACGAAGAGCATAAGAACGAAGGCAGAGCAGCAGGCTGCTGTGCGAATCGCCCAGGCTGCAAGAGGAAGCGTGCGTGGCACTCGCTTGTTTGCGGATTCACTTTAGCAGTCGGAAGCAGAAAGTTCAACCTGCGGCTACTTGTGCTGCTACCTATTTCTCTTCCAGTATTCCCTGGAACCAATTCTGCTAGCTTCATGCTTGGAGATGCAGAGATGACAGTGGTAGATGCGGTGGAGAAGGGAAAAACAGAGTGCAGAGGACAGTTTCTGGTGCTTGACGTGAGGCAAGGGGAAGGTTCAGCCCAGCAGAGGCTGTTACCCCTGGAGCCTTTTTCTTTGGCAGCAGCTGCTGCAAGTGGGCAAGGGAGCTGCGAGAGTGAAGAAGGGGACGGTCCATCTAGCTGAGGAAAGAAGAAGCTCCCCGAGGCGCAGTTTGTTGCGCTCAGTTTCAAGGCTGCCTGGAGGAGGGGGGGACTTGAAGAACGCCTTCTTTCTGGACGCCTCCTCCTGGCTGTGCTCCAGCTGCATGCACTCTGCAGCACGGAAGGTTTAGGAACGTGCTGCTGGCCAGCTTGTGTCCAGGAGTGCAAGGGCTGCGCCTTCCTTTCTGAAGCAGCCAGAGCATTCTCAGCTGCAGCTGCTTGTGAAGCAGCTCTTGGCTGGACAGTTGAAATTGGCTCCCCTGAGTACATGAGCCCGGTGCCCAGCTGCTTGGTTCTTCGCCTTCTGTGCTCTGGACAGAAGTGAAGCCCAGCCATGGCTTGGAGCTTTGCCGCTCTTCAGCGTGAACACTGCACGCAGCCACAGTGTGCTGTGCAGGGATTTTCCTTCAGCTCGACGGACAAGCATTTTCTTGCTGTTTCACCGAGTGCAAACTGTCCGTGTAGCTCTCGCTCAGCGAAATGCGTTTGGAGAGGAACACTTGCTGGAGTAGCTTTTCGCTGGGCAAGACTTTCAACACAGCACCACAATTCGGGCAAGGAGCAGCAGAAAGGAAGACCATCTTTTGGTCCTGGCACCTTCTTCTGGGCGAGACGCCTATCCGCCTCTTCGCTCCCTGCAAGGCTGTAAGCTTGGCGCTGGTACTTGCAAGTGAGAAGGCAGGTGCAGAGAGCACCGCCGTCTGCCGGCGCTGTGCAGGCTGGAAAGGAAAGAGGGCTACCACTAGGATGTGCTGCAAATACAGGTTTCCACGCGTCGAGGGTAAGCTCCGGCTAAGCTCGTTGACCTCAAACTGTTCTCTGTGCGAGACTTAGCTGAGAAGCTTTCCGTTAAGATTCAGGCTACCACGCAGACCGAATGTGCTGCTACCTAGCGCTGAGAGAGAAAGTGCAGAGGCCAGGCGTGTTTGGGCAGAGGCAGCAGCCTGGAGGCTTTCGCTGCCAGCACCGTGCTCTCTGGGCGAGAAGCAGACGACTGTTCGTCTCCAGCTAAACGAAAGCGCGACCTGCTACGAAGAGCATAAGAACGAAGGCAGAGCAGCAGGCTGCTGTGCGAATCGCCCAGGCTGCAAGAGGAAGCGTGCGTGGCACTCGCTTGTTTGCGGATTCACTTTAGCAGTCGGAAGCAGAAAGTTCAACCTGCGGCTACTTGTGCTGCTACCTATTTCTCTTCCAGTATTCCCTGGAACCAATTCTGCTAGCTTCATGCTTGGAGATGCAGAGATGACAGTGGTAGATGCGGTGGAGAAGGGAAAAACAGAGTGCAGAGGACAGTTTCTGGTGCTTGACGTGAGGCAAGGGGAAGGTTCAGCCCAGCAGAGGCTGTTACCCCTGGAGCCTTTTTCTTTGGCAGCAGCTGCTGCAAGTGGGCAAGGGAGCTGCGAGAGTGAAGAAGGGGACGGTCCATCTAGCTGAGGAAAGAAGAAGCTCCCCGAGGCGCAGTTTGTTGCGCTCAGTTTCAAGGCTGCCTGGAGGAGGGGGGGACTTGAAGAACGCCTTCTTTCTGGACGCCTCCTTCTGGCTGTGCTCCAGCTGCATGCACTCTGCAGCACGGAAGGTTTAGGAACCTGCTGCTGGCCAGCTTGTGTCCAGGAGTGCAAGGGCTGCGCCTTCCTTTCTGAAGCAGCCAGAGCATTCTCAGCTGCATGTGCTTGTGAAGCAGCTCTTGGCTGGACAGTTGAAATTGGCTCCCCTGAGTACATGAGCCCGGTGCCCAGCTGCTTGGTTCTTCGCCTTCTGTGCTCTGGACAGAAGTGAAGCCCAGCCATGGCTTGGAGCTTTGCCGCTCTTCAGCGTGAACACTGCACGCAGCCACAGTGTGCTGTGCAGGGATTTTCCTTCAGCTCGACGGACAAGCATTTTCTTGCTGTTTCACCGAGTGCAAACTGTCCGTGTAGCTCTCGCTCAGCGAAATGCGTTTGGAGAGAAACACTTGCTGGAGTAGCTTTTCGCTGGGCAAGACTTTCAACACAGCACCACAATTCGGGCAAGGAGCAGCAGAAAGGAAGACCATCTTTTGGTCCTGGCACGTTCTTCTGGGCGAGACGCCTATCCGCCTCTTCGCTCCCTGCAAGGCTGTAAGCTTGGCGCTGGTACTTGCAAGTGAGAAGGCAGGTGCAGAGAGCACCGCCGTCTGCCGGCGCTGTGCAGGCTGGAAAGGAAAGAGGGCTACCACTAGGATGTGCTGCAAATACAGGTTTCCACGCGTCGAGGGTAAGCTCCGGCTAAGCTCGTTGACCTCAAACTGTTCTCTGTGCGAGACTTAGCTGAGAAGCTTTCCGTTAAGATTCAGGCTACCACGCAGACCGAATGTGCTGCTACCTAGCGCTGAGAGAGAAAGTGCAGAGGCCAGGCGTGTTTGGGCAGAGGCAGCAGCCTGGAGGCTTTCGCTGCCAGCACCGTGCTCTCTGGGCGAGAAGCAGACGACTGTTCGTCTCCAGCTAAACGAAAGCGCGACCTGCTACGAAGAGCATAAGAACGAAGGCAGAGCAGCAGGCTGCTGTGCGAATCGCCCAGGCTGCAAGAGGAAGCGTGCGTGGCACTCGCTTGTTTGCGGATTCACTTTAGCAGTCGGAAGCAGAAAGTTCAACCTGCGGCTACTTGTGCTGCTACCTATTTCTCTTCCAGTATTCCCTGGAACCAATTCTGCTAGCTTCATGCTTGGAGATGCAGAGATGACAGTGGTAGATGCGGTGGAGAAGGGAAAAACAGAGTGCAGAGGACAGTTTCTGGTGCTTGACGTGAGGCAAGGGGAAGGTTCAGCCCAGCAGAGGCTGTTACCCCTGGAGCCTTTTTCTTCGGCAGCAGCTGCTGCAAGTGGGCAAGGGAGCTGCGAGAGTGAAGAAGGGGACGGTCCATCTAGCTGAGGAAAGAAGAAGCTCCCCGAGGCGCAGTTTGTTGCGCTCAGTTTCAAGGCTGCCTGGAGGAGGGGGGGACTTGAAGAACGCCTTCTTTCTGGACGCCTCCTCCTGGCTGTGCTCCAGCTGCATGCACTCTGCAGCACGGAAGGTTTAGGAACCTGCTGCTGGCCAGCTTGTGTCCAGGAGTGCAAGGGCTGCGCCTTCCTTTCTGAAGCAGCCAGAGCATTCTCAGCTGCATGTGCTTGTGAAGCAGCTCTTGGCTGGACATTTGAAATTGGCTCCCCTGAGTACATGAGCCCGGTGCCCAGCTGCTTGGTTCTTCGCCTTCTGTGCTCTGGACAGAAGTGAAGCCCAGCCATGGCTTGGAGCTTTGCCGCTCTTCAGCGTGAACACTGCACGCAGCCACAGTGTGCTGTGCAGGGATTTTCCTTCAGCTCGACGGACAAGCATTTTCTTGCTGTTTCACCGAGTGCAAACTGTCCGTGTAGCTCTCGCTCAGCGAAATGCGTTTGGAGAGAAACACTTGCTGGAGTAGCTTTTCGCTGGGCAAGACTTTCAACACAGCACCACAATTCGGGCAAGGAGCAGCAGAAAGGAAGACCATCTTTTGGTCCTGGCACCTTCTTCTGGGCGAGACGCCTATCCGCCTCTTCGCTCCCTGCAAGGCTGTAAGCTTGGCGCTGGTACTTGCAAGTGAGAAGGCAGGTGCAGAGAGCACCGCCGTCTGCCGGCGTTGTGCAGGCTGGAAAGGAAAGAGGGCTACCACTAGGATGTGCTGCAAATACAGGTTTGCACGCGTCGAGGGTAAGCTCCGGCTAAGCTCGTTGACCTCAAACTGTTCTCTGTGCGAGACTTAGCTGAGAAGCTTTCCGTTAAGATTCAGGCTACCACGCAGACCGAATGTGCTGCTACCTAGCGCTGAGAGAGAAAGTGCAGAGGCCAGGCGTGTTTGGGCAGAGGCAGCAGCCTGGAGGCTTTCGCTGCCAGCACCGTGCTCTCTGGGCGAGAAGCAGACGACTGTTCGTCTCCAGCTAAACGAAAGCGCGACCTGCTACGAAGAGCATAAGAACGAAGGCAGAGCAGCAGGCTGCTGTGCGAATCGCCCAGGCTGCAAGAGGAAGCGTGCGTGGCACTCGCTTGTTTGCGGATTCACTTTAGCAGTCGGAAGCAGAAAGTTCAACCTGCGGCTACTTGTGCTGCTACCTATTTCTCTTCCAGTATTCCCTGGAACCAATTCTGCTAGCTTCATGCTTGGCGATGCAGAGATGACAGTGGTAGATGCGGTGGAGAAGGGAAAAACAGAGTGCAGAGGACAGTTTCTGGTGCTTGACGTGAGGCAAGGGGAAGGTTCAGCCCAGCAGAGGCTGTTACCCCTGGAGCCTTTTTCTTTGGCAGCAGCTGCTGCAAGTGGGCAAGGGAGCTGCGAGAGTGAAGAAGGGGACGGTCCATCTAGCTGAGGAAAGAAGAAGCTCCCCGAGGCGCAGTTTGTTGCGCTCAGTTTCAAGGCTGCCTGGAGGAGGGGGGGACTTGAAGAACGCCTTCTTTCTGGACGCCTCCTTCTGGCTGTGCTCCAGCTGCATGCACTCTGCAGCACGGAAGGTTTAGGAACCTGCTGCTGGCCAGCTTGTGTCCAGGAGTGCAAGGGCTGCGCCTTCCTTTCTGAAGCAGCCAGAGCATTCTCAGCTGCAGCTGCTTGTGAAGCAGCTCTTGGCTGGACATTTGAAATTGGCTCCCCTGAGTACATGAGCCCGGTGCCCAGCTGCTTGGTTCTTCGCCTTCTGTGCTCTGGACAGAAGTGAAGCCCAGCCATGGCTTGGAGCTTTGCCGCTCTTCAGCGTGAACACTGCACGCAGCCACAGTGTGCTGTGCAGGGATTTTCCTTCAGCTCGACGGACAAGCATTTTCTTGCTGTTTCACCGAGTGCAAACTGTCCGTGTAGCTCTCGCTCAGCGAAATGCGTTTGGAGAGGAACACTTGCTGGAGTAGCTTTTCGCTGGGCAAGACTTTCAACACAGCACCACAATTCGGGCAAGGAGCAGCAGAAAGGAAGACCATCTTTTGGTCCTGGCACCTTCTTCTGGGCGAGACGCCTATCCGCCTCTTCGCTCCCTGCAAGGCTGTAAGCTTGGCGCTGGTACTTGCAAGTGAGAAGGCAGGTGCAGAGAGCACCGCCGTCTGCCGGCGCTGTGCAGGCTGGAAAGGAAAGAGGGCTACCACTAGGATGTGCTGCAAATACAGGTTTCCACGCGTCGAGGGTAAGCTCCGGCTAAGCTCGTTGACCTCAAACTGTTCTCTGTGCGAGACTTAGCTGAGAAGCTTTCCGTTAAGATTCAGGCTACCACGCAGACCGAATGTGCTGCTACCTAGCGCTGAGAGAGAAAGTGCAGAGGCCAGGCGTGTTTGGGCAGAGGCAGCAGCCTGGAGGCTTTCGCTGCCAGCACCGTGCTCTCTGGGCGAGAAGCAGACGACTGTTCGTCTCCAGCTAAACGAAAGCGCGACCTGCTACGAAGAGCATAAGAACGAAGGCAGAGCAGCAGGCTGCTGTGCGAATCGCCCAGGCTGCAAGAGGAAGCGTGCGTGGCACTCGCTTGTTTGCGGATTCACTTTAGCAGTCGGAAGCAGAAAGTTCAACCTGCGGCTACTTGTGCTGCTACCTATTTCTCTTCCAGTATTCCCTGGAACCAATTCTGCTAGCTTCATGCTTGGAGATGCAGAGATGACAGTGGTAGATGCGGTGGAGAAGGGAAAAACAGAGTGCAGAGGACAGTTTCTGGTGCTTGACGTGAGGCAAGGGGAAGGTTCAGCCCAGCAGAGGCTGTTACCCCTGGAGCCTTTTTCTTTGGCAGCAGCTGCTGCAAGTGGGCAAGGGAGCTGCGAGAGTGAAGAAGGGGACGGTCCATCTAGCTGAGGAAAGAAGAAGCTCCCCGAGGCGCAGTTTGTTGCGCTCAGTTTCAAGGCTGCCTGGAGGAGGGGGGGACTTGAAGAACGCCTTCTTTCTGGACGCCTCCTCCTGGCTGTGCTCCAGCTGCATGCACTCTGCAGCACGGAAGGTTTAGGAACCTGCTGCTGGCCAGCTTGTGTCCAGGAGTGCAAGGGCTGCGCCTTCCTTTCTGAAGCAGCCAGAGCATTCTCAGCTGCATGTGCTTGTGAAGCAGCTCTTGGCTGGACATTTGAAATTGGCTCCCCTGAGTACATGAGCCCGGTGCCCAGCTGCTTGGTTCTTCGCCTTCTGTGCTCTGGACAGAAGTGAAGCCCAGCCATGGCTTGGAGCTTTGCCGCTCTTCAGCGTGAACACTGCACGCAGCCACAGTGTGCTGTGCAGGGATTTTCCTTCAGCTCGACGGACAAGCATTTTCTTGCTGTTTCACCGAGTGCAAACTGTCCGTGTAGCTCTCGCTCAGCGAAATGCGTTTGGAGAGAAACACTTGCTGGAGTAGCTTTTCGCTGGGCAAGACTTTCAACACAGCACCACAATTCGGGCAAGGAGCAGCAGAAAGGAAGACCATCTTTTGGTCCTGGCACCTTCTTCTGGGCGAGACGCCTATCCGCCTCTTCGCTCCCTGCAAGGCTGTAAGCTTGGCGCTGGTACTTGCAAGTGAGAAGGCAGGTGCAGAGAGCACCGCCGTCTGCCGGCGTTGTGCAGGCTGGAAAGGAAAGAGGGCTACCACTAGGATGTGCTGCAAATACAGGTTTGCACGCGTCGAGGGTAAGCTCCGGCTAAGCTCGTTGACCTCAAACTGTTCTCTGTGCGAGACTTAGCTGAGAAGCTTTCCGTTAAGATTCAGGCTACCACGCAGACCGAATGTGCTGCTACCTAGCGCTGAGAGAGAAAGTGCAGAGGCCAGGCGTGTTTGGGCAGAGGCAGCAGCCTGGAGGCTTTCGCTGCCAGCACCGTGCTCTCTGGGCGAGAAGCAGACGACTGTTCGTCTCCAGCTAAACGAAAGCGCGACCTGCTACGAAGAGCATAAGAACGAAGGCAGAGCAGCAGGCTGCTGTGCGAATCGCCCAGGCTGCAAGAGGAAGCGTGCGTGGCACTCGCTTGTTTGCGGATTCACTTTAGCAGTCGGAAGCAGAAAGTTCAACCTGCGGCTACTTGTGCTGCTACCTATTTCTCTTCCAGTATTCCCTGGAACCAATTCTGCTAGCTTCATGCTTGGAGATGCAGAGATGACAGTGGTAGATGCGGTGGAGAAGGGAAAAACAGAGTGCAGAGGACAGTTTCTGGTGCTTGACGTGAGGCAAGGGGAAGGTTCAGCCCAGCAGAGGCTGTTACCCCTGGAGCCTTTTTCTTTGGCAGCAGCTGCTGCAAGTGGGCAAGGGAGCTGCGAGAGTGAAGAAGGGGACGGTCCATCTAGCTGAGGAAAGAAGAAGCTCCCCGAGGCGCAGTTTGTTGCGCTCAGTTTCAAGGCTGCCTGGAGGAGGGGGGGACTTGAAGAACGCCTTCTTTCTGGACGCCTCCTCCTGGCTGTGCTCCAGCTGCATGCACTCTGCAGCACGGAAGGTTTAGGAACCTGCTGCTGGCCAGCTTGTGTCCAGGAGTGCAAGGGCTGCGCCTTCCTTTCTGAAGCAGCCAGAGCATTCTCAGCTGCATGTGCTTGTGAAGCAGCTCTTGGCTGGACATTTGAAATTGGCTCCCCTGAGTACATGAGCCCGGTGCCCAGCTGCTTGGTTCTTCGCCTTCTGTGCTCTGGACAGAAGTGAAGCCCAGCCATGGCTTGGAGCTTTGCCGCTCTTCAGCGTGAACACTGCACGCAGCCACAGTGTGCTGTGCAGGGATTTTCCTTCAGCTCGACGGACAAGCATTTTCTTGCTGTTTCACCGAGTGCAAACTGTCCGTGTAGCTCTCGCTCAGCGAAATGCGTTTGGAGAGAAACACTTGCTGGAGTAGCTTTTCGCTGGGCAAGACTTTCAACACAGCACCACAATTCGGGCAAGGAGCAGCAGAAAGGAAGACCATCTTTTGGTCCTGGCACCTTCTTCTGGGCGAGACGCCTATCCGCCTCTTCGCTCCCTGCAAGGCTGTAAGCTTGGCGCTGGTACTTGCAAGTGAGAAGGCAGGTGCAGAGAGCACCGCCGTCTGCCGGCGTTGTGCAGGCTGGAAAGGAAAGAGGGCTACCACTAGGATGTGCTGCAAATACAGGTTTGCACGCGTCGAGGGTAAGCTCCGGCTAAGCTCGTTGACCTCAAACTGTTCTCTGTGCGAGACTTAGCTGAGAAGCTTTCCGTTAAGATTCAGGCTACCACGCAGACCGAATGTGCTGCTACCTAGCGCTGAGAGAGAAAGTGCAGAGGCCAGGCGTGTTTGGGCAGAGGCAGCAGCCTGGAGGCTTTCGCTGCCAGCACCGTGCTCTCTGGGCGAGAAGCAGACGACTGTTCGTCTCCAGCTAAACGAAAGCGCGACCTGCTACGAAGAGCATAAGAACGAAGGCAGAGCAGCAGGCTGCTGTGCGAATCGCCCAGGCTGCAAGAGGAAGCGTGCGTGGCACTCGCTTGTTTGCGGATTCACTTTAGCAGTCGGAAGCAGAAAGTTCAACCTGCGGCTACTTGTGCTGCTACCTATTTCTCTTCCAGTATTCCCTGGAACCAATTCTGCTAGCTTCATGCTTGGCGATGCAGAGATGACAGTGGTAGATGCGGTGGAGAAGGGAAAAACAGAGTGCAGAGGACAGTTTCTGGTGCTTGACGTGAGGCAAGGGGAAGGTTCAGCCCAGCAGAGGCTGTTACCCCTGGAGCCTTTTTCTTTGGCAGCAGCTGCTGCAAGTGGGCAAGGGAGCTGCGAGAGTGAAGAAGGGGACGGTCCATCTAGCTGAGGAAAGAAGAAGCTCCCCGAGGCGCAGTTTGTTGCGCTCAGTTTCAAGGCTGCCTGGAGGAGGGGGGGACTTGAAGAACGCCTTCTTTCTGGACGCCTCCTTCTGGCTGTGCTCCAGCTGCATGCACTCTGCAGCACGGAAGGTTTAGGAACCTGCTGCTGGCCAGCTTGTGTCCAGGAGTGCAAGGGCTGCGCCTTCCTTTCTGAAGCAGCCAGAGCATTCTCAGCTGCAGCTGCTTGTGAAGCAGCTCTTGGCTGGACATTTGAAATTGGCTCCCCTGAGTACATGAGCCCGGTGCCCAGCTGCTTGGTTCTTCGCCTTCTGTGCTCTGGACAGAAGTGAAGCCCAGCCATGGCTTGGAGCTTTGCCGCTCTTCAGCGTGAACACTGCACGCAGCCACAGTGTGCTGTGCAGGGATTTTCCTTCAGCTCGACGGACAAGCATTTTCTTGCTGTTTCACCGAGTGCAAACTGTCCGTGTAGCTCTCGCTCAGCGAAATGCGTTTGGAGAGGAACACTTGCTGGAGTAGCTTTTCGCTGGGCAAGACTTTCAACACAGCACCACAATTCGGGCAAGGAGCAGCAGAAAGGAAGACCATCTTTTGGTCCTGGCACCTTCTTCTGGGCGAGACGCCTATCCGCCTCTTCGCTCCCTGCAAGGCTGTAAGCTTGGCGCTGGTACTTGCAAGTGAGAAGGCAGGTGCAGAGAGCACCGCCGTCTGCCGGCGCTGTGCAGGCTGGAAAGGAAAGAGGGCTACCACTAGGATGTGCTGCAAATACAGGTTTCCACGCGTCGAGGGTAAGCTCCGGCTAAGCTCGTTGACCTCAAACTGTTCTCTGTGCGAGACTTAGCTGAGAAGCTTTCCGTTAAGATTCAGGCTACCACGCAGACCGAATGTGCTGCTACCTAGCGCTGAGAGAGAAAGTGCAGAGGCCAGGCGTGTTTGGGCAGAGGCAGCAGCCTGGAGGCTTTCGCTGCCAGCACCGTGCTCTCTGGGCGAGAAGCAGACGACTGTTCGTCTCCAGCTAAACGAAAGCGCGACCTGCTACGAAGAGCATAAGAACGAAGGCAGAGCAGCAGGCTGCTGTGCGAATCGCCCAGGCTGCAAGAGGAAGCGTGCGTGGCACTCGCTTGTTTGCGGATTCACTTTAGCAGTCGGAAGCAGAAAGTTCAACCTGCGGCTACTTGTGCTGCTACCTATTTCTCTTCCAGTATTCCCTGGAACCAATTCTGCTAGCTTCATGCTTGGAGATGCAGAGATGACAGTGGTAGATGCGGTGGAGAAGGGAAAAACAGAGTGCAGAGGACAGTTTCTGGTGCTTGACGTGAGGCAAGGGGAAGGTTCAGCCCAGCAGAGGCTGTTACCCCTGGAGCCTTTTTCTTTGGCAGCAGCTGCTGCAAGTGGGCAAGGGAGCTGCGAGAGTGAAGAAGGGGACGGTCCATCTAGCTGAGGAAAGAAGAAGCTCCCCGAGGCGCAGTTTGTTGCGCTCAGTTTCAAGGCTGCCTGGAGGAGGGGGGGACTTGAAGAACGCCTTCTTTCTGGACGCCTCCTCCTGGCTGTGCTCCAGCTGCATGCACTCTGCAGCACGGAAGGTTTAGGAACCTGCTGCTGGCCAGCTTGTGTCCAGGAGTGCAAGGGCTGCGCCTTCCTTTCTGAAGCAGCCAGAGCATTCTCAGCTGCATGTGCTTGTGAAGCAGCTCTTGGCTGGACATTTGAAATTGGCTCCCCTGAGTACATGAGCCCGGTGCCCAGCTGCTTGGTTCTTCGCCTTCTGTGCTCTGGACAGAAGTGAAGCCCAGCCATGGCTTGGAGCTTTGCCGCTCTTCAGCGTGAACACTGCACGCAGCCACAGTGTGCTGTGCAGGGATTTTCCTTCAGCTCGACGGACAAGCATTTTCTTGCTGTTTCACCGAGTGCAAACTGTCCGTGTAGCTCTCGCTCAGCGAAATGCGTTTGGAGAGAAACACTTGCTGGAGTAGCTTTTCGCTGGGCAAGACTTTCAACACAGCACCACAATTCGGGCAAGGAGCAGCAGAAAGGAAGACCATCTTTTGGTCCTGGCACCTTCTTCTGGGCGAGACGCCTATCCGCCTCTTCGCTCCCTGCAAGGCTGTAAGCTTGGCGCTGGTACTTGCAAGTGAGAAGGCAGGTGCAGAGAGCACCGCCGTCTGCCGGCGTTGTGCAGGCTGGAAAGGAAAGAGGGCTACCACTAGGATGTGCTGCAAATACAGGTTTGCACGCGTCGAGGGTAAGCTCCGGCTAAGCTCGTTGACCTCAAACTGTTCTCTGTGCGAGACTTAGCTGAGAAGCTTTCCGTTAAGATTCAGGCTACCACGCAGACCGAATGTGCTGCTACCTAGCGCTGAGAGAGAAAGTGCAGAGGCCAGGCGTGTTTGGGCAGAGGCAGCAGCCTGGAGGCTTTCGCTGCCAGCACCGTGCTCTCTGGGCGAGAAGCAGACGACTGTTCGTCTCCAGCTAAACGAAAGCGCGACCTGCTACGAAGAGCATAAGAACGAAGGCAGAGCAGCAGGCTGCTGTGCGAATCGCCCAGGCTGCAAGAGGAAGCGTGCGTGGCACTCGCTTGTTTGCGGATTCACTTTAGCAGTCGGAAGCAGAAAGTTCAACCTGCGGCTACTTGTGCTGCTACCTATTTCTCTTCCAGTATTCCCTGGAACCAATTCTGCTAGCTTCATGCTTGGAGATGCAGAGATGACAGTGGTAGATGCGGTGGAGAAGGGAAAAACAGAGTGCAGAGGACAGTTTCTGGTGCTTGACGTGAGGCAAGGGGAAGGTTCAGCCCAGCAGAGGCTGTTACCCCTGGAGCCTTTTTCTTTGGCAGCAGCTGCTGCAAGTGGGCAAGGGAGCTGCGAGAGTGAAGAAGGGGACGGTCCATCTAGCTGAGGAAAGAAGAAGCTCCCCGAGGCGCAGTTTGTTGCGCTCAGTTTCAAGGCTGCCTGGAGGAGGGGGGGACTTGAAGAACGCCTTCTTTCTGGACGCCTCCTTCTGGCTGTGCTCCAGCTGCATGCACTCTGCAGCACGGAAGGTTTAGGAACGTGCTGCTGGCCAGCTTGTGTCCAGGAGTGCAAGGGCTGCGCCTTCCTTTCTGAAGCAGCCAGAGCATTCTCAGCTGCATGTGCTTGTGAAGCAGCTCTTGGCTGGACATTTGAAATTGGCTCCCCTGAGTACATGAGCCCGGTGCCCAGCTGCTTGGTTCTTCGCCTTCTGTGCTCTGGACAGAAGTGAAGCCCAGCCATGGCTTGGAGCTTTGCCGCTCTTCAGCGTGAACACTGCACGCAGCCACAGTGTGCTGTGCAGGGATTTTCCTTCAGCTCGACGGACAAGCATTTTCTTGCTGTTTCACCGAGTGCAAACTGTCCGTGTAGCTCTCGCTCAGCGAAATGCGTTTGGAGAGAAACACTTGCTGGAGTAGCTTTTCGCTGGGCAAGACTTTCAACACAGCACCACAATTCGGGCAAGGAGCAGCAGAAAGGAAGACCATCTTTTGGTCCTGGCACCTTCTTCTGGGCGAGACGCCTATCCGCCTCTTCGCTCCCTGCAAGGCTGTAAGCTTGGCGCTGGTACTTGCAAGTGAGAAGGCAGGTGCAGAGAGCACCGCCGTCTGCCGGCGCTGTGCAGGCTGGAAAGGAAAGAGGGCTACCACTAGGATGTGCTGCAAATACAGGTTTCCACGCGTCGAGGGTAAGCTCCGGCTAAGCTCGTTGACCTCAAACTGTTCTCTGTGCGAGACTTAGCTGAGAAGCTTTCCGTTAAGATTCAGGCTACCACGCAGACCGAATGTGCTGCTACCTAGCGCTGAGAGAGAAAGTGCAGAGGCCAGGCGTGTTTGGGCAGAGGCAGCAGCCTGGAGGCTTTCGCTGCCAGCACCGTGCTCTCTGGGCGAGAAGCAGACGACTGTTCGTCTCCAGCTAAACGAAAGCGCGACCTGCTACGAAGAGCATAAGAACGAAGGCAGAGCAGCAGGCTGCTGTGCGAATCGCCCAGGCTGCAAGAGGAAGCGTGCGTGGCACTCGCTTGTTTGCGGATTCACTTTAGCAGTCGGAAGCAGAAAGTTCAAGCTGCGGCTACTTGTGCTGCTACCTATTTCTCTTCCAGTATTCCCTGGAACCAATTCTGCTAGCTTCATGCTTGGCGATGCAGAGATGACAGTGGTAGATGCGGTGGAGAAGGGAAAAACAGAGTGCAGAGGACAGTTTCTGGTGCTTGACGTGAGGCAAGGGGAAGGTTCAGCCCAGCAGAGGCTGTTACCCCTGGAGCCTTTTTCTTTGGCAGCAGCTGCTGCAAGTGGGCAAGGGAGCTGCGAGAGTGAAGAAGGGGACGGTCCATCTAGCTGAGGAAAGAAGAAGCTCCCCGAGGCGCAGTTTGTTGTGCTCAGTTTCAAGGCTGCCTGGAGGAGGGGGGGACTTGAAGAACGCCTTCTTTCTGGACGCCTCCTCCTGGCTGTGCTCCAGCTGCATGCACTCTGCAGCACGGAAGGTTTAGGAACGTGCTGCTGGCCAGCTTGTGTCCAGGAGTGCAAGGGCTGCGCCTTCCTTTCTGAAGCAGCCAGAGCATTCTCAGCTGCATGTGCTTGTGAAGCAGCTCTTGGCTGGACATTTGAAATTGGCTCCCCTGAGTACATGAGCCCGGTGCCCAGCTGCTTGGTTCTTCGCCTTCTGTGCTCTGGACAGAAGTGAAGCCCAGCCATGGCTTGGAGCTTTGCCGCTCTTCAGCGTGAACACTGCACGCAGCCACAGTGTGCTGTGCAGGGATTTTCCTTCAGCTCGACGGACAAGCATTTTCTTGCTGTTTCACCGAGTGCAAACTGTCCGTGTAGCTCTCGCTCAGCGAAATGCGTCAGGAGAGAAACACTTGCTGGAGTAGCTTTTCGCTGGGCAAGACTTTCAACACAGCACCACAATTCGGGCAAGGAGCAGCAGAAAGGAAGACCATCTTTTGGTCCTGGCACGTTCTTCTGGGCGAGACGCCTATCCGCCTCTTCGCTCCCTGCAAGGCTGTAAGCTTGGCGCTGGTACTTGCAAGTGAGAAGGCAGGTGCAGAGAGCACCGCCGTCTGCCGGCGCTGTGCAGGCTGGAAAGGAAAGAGGGCTACCACTAGGATGTGCTGCAAATACAGGTTTGCACGCGTCGAGGGTAAGCTCCGGCTAAGCTCGTTGACCTCAAACTGTTCTCTGTGCGAGACTTAGCTGAGAAGCTTTCCGTTAAGATTCAGGCTACCACGCAGACCGAATGTGCTGCTACCTAGCGCTGAGAGAGAAAGTGCAGAGGCCAGGCGTGTTTGGGCAGAGGCAGCAGCCTGGAGGCTTTCGCTGCCAGCACCGTGCTCTCTGGGCGAGAAGCAGACGACTGTTCGTCTCCAGCTAAACGAAAGCGCGACCTGCTACGAAGAGCATAAGAACGAAGGCAAAGCAGCAGGCTGCTGTGCGAATCGCCCAGGCTGCAAGAGGAAGCGTGCGTGGCACTCGCTTGTTTGCGGATTCACTTTAGCAGTCGGAAGCAGAAAGTTCAACCTGCGGCTACTTGTGCTGCTACCTATTTCTCTTCCAGTATTCCCTGGAACCAATTCTGCTAGCTTCATGCTTGGAGATGCAGAGATGACAGTGGTAGATGCGGTGGAGAAGGGAAAAACAGAGTGCAGAGGACAGTTTCTGGTGCTTGACGTGAGGCAAGGGGAAGGTTCAGCCCAGCAGAGGCTGTTACCCCTGGAGCCTTTTTCTTTGGCAGCAGCTGCTGCAAGTGGGCAAGGGAGCTGCGAGAGTGAAGAAGGGGACGGTCCATCTAGCTGAGGAAAGAAGAAGCTCCCCGAGGCGCAGTTTGTTGCGCTCAGTTTCAAGGCTGCCTGGAGGAGGGGGGGACTTGAAGAACGCCTTCTTTCTGGACGCCTCCTCCTGGCTGTGCTCCAGCTGCATGCACTCTGCAGCACGGAAGGTTTAGGAACCTGCTGCTGGCCAGCTTGTGTCCAGGAGTGCAAGGGCTGCGCCTTCCTTTCTGAAGCAGCCAGAGCATTCTCAGCTGCATGTGCTTGTGAAGCAGCTCTTGGCTGGACATTTGAAATTGGCTCCCCTGAGTACATGAGCCCGGTGCCCAGCTGCTTGGTTCTTCGCCTTCTGTGCTCTGGACAGAAGTGAAGCCCAGCCATGGCTTGGAGCTTTGCCGCTCTTCAGCGTGAACACTGCACGCAGCCACAGTGTGCTGTGCAGGGATTTTCCTTCAGCTCGACGGACAAGCATTTTCTTGCTGTTTCACCGAGTGCAAACTGTCCGTGTAGCTCTCGCTCAGCGAAATGCGTTTGGAGAGAAACACTTGCTGGAGTAGCTTTTCGCTGGGCAAGACTTTCAACACAGCACCACAATTCGGGCAAGGAGCAGCAGAAAGGAAGACCATCTTTTGGTCCTGGCACCTTCTTCTGGGCGAGACGCCTATCCGCCTCTTCGCTCCCTGCAAGGCTGTAAGCTTGGCGCTGGTACTTGCAAGTGAGAAGGCAGGTGCAGAGAGCACCGCCGTCTGCCGGCGTTGTGCAGGCTGGAAAGGAAAGAGGGCTACCACTAGGATGTGCTGCAAATACAGGTTTGCACGCGTCGAGGGTAAGCTCCGGCTAAGCTCGTTGACCTCAAACTGTTCTCTGTGCGAGACTTAGCTGAGAAGCTTTCCGTTAAGATTCAGGCTACCACGCAGACCGAATGTGCTGCTACCTAGCGCTGAGAGAGAAAGTGCAGAGGCCAGGCGTGTTTGGGCAGAGGCAGCAGCCTGGAGGCTTTCGCTGCCAGCACCGTGCTCTCTGGGCGAGAAGCAGACGACTGTTCGTCTCCAGCTAAACGAAAGCGCGACCTGCTACGAAGAGCATAAGAACGAAGGCAGAGCAGCAGGCTGCTGTGCGAATCGCCCAGGCTGCAAGAGGAAGCGTGCGTGGCACTCGCTTGTTTGCGGATTCACTTTAGCAGTCGGAAGCAGAAAGTTCAACCTGCGGCTACTTGTGCTGCTACCTATTTCTCTTCCAGTATTCCCTGGAACCAATTCTGCTAGCTTCATGCTTGGCGATGCAGAGATGACAGTGGTAGATGCGGTGGAGAAGGGAAAAACAGAGTGCAGAGGACAGTTTCTGGTGCTTGACGTGAGGCAAGGGGAAGGTTCAGCCCAGCAGAGGCTGTTACCCCTGGAGCCTTTTTCTTTGGCAGCAGCTGCTGCAAGTGGGCAAGGGAGCTGCGAGAGTGAAGAAGGGGACGGTCCATCTAGCTGAGGAAAGAAGAAGCTCCCCGAGGCGCAGTTTGTTGCGCTCAGTTTCAAGGCTGCCTGGAGGAGGGGGGGACTTGAAGAACGCCTTCTTTCTGGACGCCTCCTCCTGGCTGTGCTCCAGCTGCATGCACTCTGCAGCACGGAAGGTTTAGGAACGTGCTGCTGGCCAGCTTGTGTCCAGGAGTGCAAGGGCTGCGCCTTCCTTTCTGAAGCAGCCAGAGCATTCTCAGCTGCATGTGCTTGTGAAGCAGCTCTTGGCTGGACATTTGAAATTGGCTCCCCTGAGTACATGAGCCCGGTGCCCAGCTGCTTGGTTCTTCGCCTTCTGTGCTCTGGACAGAAGTGAAGCCCAGCCATGGCTTGGAGCTTTGCCGCTCTTCAGCGTGAACACTGCACGCAGCCACAGTGTGCTGTGCAGGGATTTTCCTTCAGCTCGACGGACAAGCATTTTCTTGCTGTTTCACCGAGTGCAAACTGTCCGTGTAGCTCTCGCTCAGCGAAATGCGTTTGGAGAGAAACACTTGCTGGAGTAGCTTTTCGCTGGGCAAGACTTTCAACACAGCACCACAATTCGGGCAAGGAGCAGCAGAAAGGAAGACCATCTTTTGGTCCTGGCACCTTCTTCTGGGCGAGACGCCTATCCGCCTCTTCGCTCCCTGCAAGGCTGTAAGCTTGGCGCTGGTACTTGCAAGTGAGAAGGCAGGTGCAGAGAGCACCGCCGTCTGCCGGCGCTGTGCAGGCTGGAAAGGAAAGAGGGCTACCACTAGGATGTGCTGCAAATACAGGTTTCCACGCGTCGAGGGTAAGCTCCGGCTAAGCTCGTTGACCTCAAACTGTTCTCTGTGCGAGACTTAGCTGAGAAGCTTTCCGTTAAGATTCAGGCTACCACGCAGACCGAATGTGCTGCTACCTAGCGCTGAAAGTGCAGAGGCCAGGCGTGTTTGGGCAGAGGCAGCAGCCTGGAGGCTTTCGCTGCCAGCACCGTGCTCTCTGGGCGAGAAGCAGACGACTGTTCGTCTCCAGCTAAACGAAAGCGCGACCTGCTACGAAGAGCATAAGAACGAAGGCAGAGCAGCAGGCTGCTGTGCGAATCGCCCAGGCTGCAAGAGGAAGCGTGCGTGGCACTCGCTTGTTTGCGGATTCACTTTAGCAGTCGGAAGCAGAAAGTTCAACCTGCGGCTACTTGTGCTGCTACCTATTTCTCTTCCAGTATTCCCTGGAACCAATTCTGCTAGCTTCATGCTTGGAGATGCAGAGATGACAGTGGTAGATGCGGTGGAGAAGGGAAAAACAGAGTGCAGAGGACAGTTTCTGGTGCTTGACGTGAGGCAAGGGGAAGGTTCAGCCCAGCAGAGCCTGTTACCCCTGGAGCCTTTTTCTTTGGCAGCAGCTGCTGCAAGTGGGCAAGGGAGCTGCGAGAGTGAAGAAGGGGACGGTCCATCTAGCTGAGGAAAGAAGAAGCTCCCCGAGGCGCAGTTTGTTGCGCTCAGTTTCAAGGCTGCCTGGAGGAGGGGGGGACTTGAAGAACGCCTTCTTTCTGGACGCCTCCTCCTGGCTGTGCTCCAGCTGCATGCACTCTGCAGCACGGAAGGTTTAGGAACGTGCTGCTGGCCAGCTTGTGTCCAGGAGTGCAAGGGCTGCGCCTTCCTTTCTGAAGCAGCCAGAGCATTCTCAGCTGCATGTGCTTGTGAAGCAGCTCTTGGCTGGACATTTGAAATTGGCTCCCCTGAGTACATGAGCCCGGTGCCCAGCTGCTTGGTTCTTCGCCTTCTGTGCTCTGGACAGAAGTGAAGCCCAGCCATGGCTTGGAGCTTTGCCGCTCTTCAGCGTGAACACTGCACGCAGCCACAGTGTGCTGTGCAGGGATTTTCCTTCAGCTCGACGGACAAGCATTTTCTTGCTGTTTCACCGAGTGCAAACTGTCCGTGTAGCTCTCGCTCAGCGAAATGCGTTTGGAGAGAAACACTTGCTGGAGTAGCTTTTCGCTGGGCAAGACTTTCAACACAGCACCACAATTCGGGCAAGGAGCAGCAGAAAGGAAGACCATCTTTTGGTCCTGGCACGTTCTTCTGGGCGAGACGCCTATCCGCCTCTTCGCTCCCTGCAAGGCTGTAAGCTTGGCGCTGGTACTTGCAAGTGAGAAGGCAGGTGCAGAGAGCACCGCCGTCTGCCGGCGCTGTGCAGGCTGGAAAGGAAAGAGGGCTACCACTAGGATGTGCTGCAAATACAGGTTTGCACGCGTCGAGGGTAAGCTCCGGCTAAGCTCGTTGACCTCAAACTGTTCTCTGTGCGAGACTTAGCTGAGAAGCTTTCCGTTAAGATTCAGGCTACCACGCAGACCGAATGTGCTGCTACCTAGCGCTGAGAGAGAAAGTGCAGAGGCCAGGCGTGTTTGGGCAGAGGCAGCAGCCTGGAGGCTTTCGCTGCCAGCACCGTGCTCTCTGGGCGAGAAGCAGACGACTGTTCGTCTCCAGCTAAACGAAAGCGCGACCTGCTACGAAGAGCATAAGAACGAAGGCAGAGCAGCAGGCTGCTGTGCGAATCGCCCAGGCTGCAAGAGGAAGCGTGCGTGGCACTCGCTTGTTTGCGGATTCACTTTAGCAGTCGGAAGCAGAAAGTTCAAGCTGCGGCTACTTGTGCTGCTACCTATTTCTCTTCCAGTATTCCCTGGAACCAATTCTGCTAGCTTCATGCTTGGAGATGCAGAGATGACAGTGGTAGATGCGGTGGAGAAGGGAAAAACAGAGTGCAGAGGACAGTTTCTGGTGCTTGACGTGAGGCAAGGGGAAGGTTCAGCCCAGCAGAGGCTGTTACCCCTGGAGCCTTTTTCTTTGGCAGCAGCTGCTGCAAGTGGGCAAGGGAGCTGCGAGAGTGAAGAAGGGGACGGTCCATCTAGCTGAGGAAAGAAGAAGCTCCCCGAGGCGCAGTTTGTTGCGCTCAGTTTCAAGGCTGCCTGGAGGAGGGGGGGGACTTGAAGAACGCCTTCTTTCTGGACGCCTCCTCCTGGCTGTGCTCCAGCTGCATGCACTCTGCAGCACGGAAGGTTTAGGAACCTGCTGCTGGCCAGCTTGTGTCCAGGAGTGCAAGGGCTGCGCCTTCCTTTCTGAAGCAGCCAGAGCATTCTCAGCTGCATGTGCTTGTGAAGCAGCTCTTGGCTGGACAGTTGAAATTGGCTCCCCTGAGTACATGAGCCCGGTGCCCAGCTGCTTGGTTCTTCGCCTTCTGTGCTCTGGACAGAAGTGAAGCCCAGCCATGGCTTGGAGCTTTGCCGCTCTTCAGCGTGAACGTGAACACTGCACGCAGCCACAGTGTGCTGTGCAGGGATTTTCCTTCAGCTCGACGGACAAGCATTTTCTTGCTGTTTCACCGAGTGCAAACTGTCCGTGTAGCTCTCGCTCAGCGAAAATGCGTTTGGAGAGAAACACTTGCTGGAGTAGCTTTTCGCTGGGCAAGACTTTCAACACAGCACCACAATTCGGGCAAGGAGCAGCAGAAAGGAAGACCATCTTTTGGTCCTGGCACGTTCTTCTGGGCGAGACGCCTATCCGCCTCTTCGCTCCCTGCAAGGCTGTAAGCTTGGCGCTGGTACTTGCAAGTGAGAAGGCAGGTGCAGAGAGCACCGCCGTCTGCCGGCGTTGTGCAGGCTGGAAAGGAAAGAGGGCTACCACTAGGATGTGCTGCAAATACAGGTTTGCACGCGTCGAGGGTAAGCTCCGGCTAAGCTCGTTGACCTCAAACTGTTCTCTGTGCGAGACTTAGCTGAGAAGCTTTCCGTTAAGATTCAGGCTACCACGCAGACCGAATGTGCTGCTACCTAGCGCTGAGAGAGAAAGTGCAGAGGCCAGGCGTGTTTGGGCAGAGGCAGCAGCCTGGAGGCTTTCGCTGCCAGCACCGTGCTCTCTGGGCGAGAAGCAGACGACTGTTCGTCTCCAGCTAAACGAAAGCGCGACCTGCTACGAAGAGCATAAGAACGAAGGCAGAGCAGCAGGCTGCTGTGCGAATCGCCCAGCGCTGCAAGAGGAAGCGTGCGTGGCACTCGCTTGTTTGCGGATTCACTTTAGCAGTCGGAAGCAGAAAGTTCAACCTGCGGCTACTTGTGCTGCTACCTATTTCTCTTCCAGTATTCCCTGGAACCAATTCTGCTAGCTTCATGCTTGGAGATGCAGAGATGACAGTGGTAGATGCGGTGGAGAAGGGAAAAACAGAGTGCAGAGGACAGTTTCTGGTGCTTGACGTGAGGCAAGGGGAAGGTTCAGCCCAGCAGAGGCTGTTACCCCCTGGAGCCTTTTTCTTTGGCAGCAGCTGCTGCAAGTGGGCAAGGGAGCTGCGAGAGTGAAGAAGGGGACGGTCCATCTAGCTGAGGAAAGAAGAAGCTCCCCGAGGCGCAGTTTGTTGCGCTCAGTTTCAAGGCTGCCTGGAGGAGGGGGGGACTTGAAGAACGCCTTCTTTCTGGACGCCTCCTCCTGGCTGTGCTCCAGCTGCATGCACTCTGCAGCACGGAAGGTTTAGGAACCTGCTGCTGGCCAGCTTGTGTCCAGGAGTGCAAGGGCTGCGCCTTCCTTTCTGAAGCAGCCAGAGCATTCTCAGCTGCATGTGCTTGTGAAGCAGCTCTTGGCTGGACATTTGAAATTGGCTCCCCTGAGTACATGAGCCCGGTGCCCAGCTGCTTGGTTCTTCGCCTTCTGTGCTCTGGAACAGAAGTGAAGCCCAGCCATGGCTTGGAGCTTTGCCGCTCTTCAGCGTGAACACTGCACGCAGCCACAGTGTGCTGTGCAGGGATTTTCCTTCAGCTCGACGGACAAGCATTTTCTTGCTGTTTCACCGAGTGCAAACTGTCCGTGTAGCTCTCGCTCAGCGAAATGCGTTTGGAGAGGAACACTTGCTGGAGTAGCTTTTCGCTGGGCAAGACTTTCAACACAGCACCACAATTCGGGCAAGGAGCAGCAGAAAGGAAGACCATCTTTTGGTCCTGGCACCTTCTTCTGGGCGAGACGCCTATCCGCCTCTTCGCTCCCTGCAAGGCTGTAAGCTTGGCGCTGGTACTTGCAAGTGAGAAGGCAGGTGCAGAGAGCACCGCCGTCTGCCGGCGCTGGTGCAGGCTGGAAAGGAAAGAGGGCTACCACTAGGATGTGCTGCAAATACAGGTTTCCACGCGTCGAGGGTAAGCTCCGGCTAAGCTCGTTGACCTCAAACTGTTCTCTGTGCGAGACTTAGCTGAGAAGCTTTCCGTTAAGATTCAGGCTACCACGCAGACCGAATGTGCTGCTACCTAGCGCTGAGAGAGAAAGTGCAGAGGCCAGGCGTGTTTGGGCAGAGGCAGCAGCCTGGAGGCTTTCGCTGCCAGCACCGTGCTCTCTGGGCGAGAAGCAGACGACTGTTCATCTCCAGCTAAACGAAAGCGCGACCTGCTACGAAGAGCATAAGAACGAAGGCAGAGCAGCAGGCTGCTGTGCGAATCGCCCAGGCTGCAAGAGGAAGCGTGCGTGGCACTCGCTTGTTTGCGGATTCACTTTAGCAGTCGGAAGCAGAAAGTTCAACCTGCGGCTACTTGTGCTGCTACCTATTTCTCTTCCAGTATTCCCTGGAACCAATTCTGCTAGCTTCATGCTTGGAGATGCAGAGATGACAGTGGTAGATGCGGTGGAGAAGGGAAAAACAGAGTGCAGAGGACAGTTTCTGGTGCTTGACGTGAGGCAAGGGGAAGGTTCAGCCCCAGCAGAGGCTGTTACCCCTGGAGCCTTTTTCTTTGGCAGCAGCTGCTGCAAGTGGGCAAGGGAGCTGCGAGAGTGAAGAAGGGGACGGTCCATCTAGCTGAGGAAAGAAGAAGCTCCCCGAGGCGCAGTTTGTTGCGCTCAGTTTCAAGGCTGCCTGGAGGAGGGGGGGGACTTGAAGAACGCCTTCTTTCTGGACGCCTCCTCCTGGCTGTGCTCCAGCTGCATGCACTCTGCAGCACGGAAGGTTTAGGAACCTGCTGCTGGCCAGCTTGTGTCCAGGAGTGCAAGGGCTGCGCCTTCCTTTCTGAAGCAGCCAGAGCATTCTCAGCTGCATGTGCTTGTGAAGCAGCTCTTGGCTGGACAGTTGAAATTGGCTCCCCTGAGTACATGAGCCCGGTGCCCAGCTGCTTGGTTCTTCGCCTTCTGTGCTCTGGACAGAAGTGAAGCCAGCCATGGCTTGGAGCTTTGCCGCTCTTCAGCGTGAAACTGCACGCAGCCACAGTGTGCTGTGCAGGGATTTTCCTTCAGCTCGACGGACAAGCATTTTCTTGCTGTTTCACCGAGTGCAAACTGTCCGTGTAGCTCTCGCTCAGCGAAATGCGTTTGGAGAGGAACACTTGCTGGAGTAGCTTTTCGCTGGGCAAGACTTTCAACACAGCACCACAATTCGGGCAAGGAGCAGCAGAAAGGAAGACCATCTTTTGGTCCTGGCACCTTCTTCTGGGCGAGACGCCTATCCGCCTCTTCGCTCCCTGCAAGGCTGTAAGCTTGGCGCTGGTACTTGCAAGTGAGAAGGCAGGTGCAGAGAGCACCGCCGTCTGCCGGCGCTGTGCAGGCTGGAAAGGAAAGAGGGCTACCACTAGGATGTGCTGCAAATACAGGTTTCCACGCGTCGAGGGTAAGCTCCGGCTAAGCTCGTTGACCTCAAACTGTTCTCTGTGCGAGACTTAGCTGAGAAGCTTTCCGTTAAGATTCAGGCTACCACGCAGACCGAATGTGCTGCTACCTAGCGCTGAAAGTGCAGAGGCCAGGCGTGTTTGGGCAGAGGCAGCAGCCTGGAGGCTTTCGCTGCCAGCACCGTGCTCTCTGGGCGAGAAGCAGACGACTGTTCGTCTCCAGCTAAACGAAAGCGCGACCTGCTACGAAGAGCATAAGAACGAAGGCAGAGCAGCAGGCTGCTGTGCGAATCGCCCAGGCTGCAAGAGGAAGCGTGCGTGGCACTCGCTTGTTTGCGGATTCACTTTAGCAGTCGGAAGCAGAAAGTTCAACCTGCGGCTACTTGTGCTGCTACCTATTTCTCTTCCAGTATTCCCTGGAACCAATTCTGCTAGCTTCATGCTTGGAGATGCAGAGATGACAGTGGTAGATGCGGTGGAGAAGGGAAAAACAGAGTGCAGAGGACAGTTTCTGGTGCTTGACGTGAGGCAAGGGGAAGGTTCAGCCCAGCAGAGCCTGTTACCCCTGGAGCCTTTTTCTTTGGCAGCAGCTGCTGCAAGTGGGCAAGGGAGCTGCGAGAGTGAAGAAGGGGACGGTCCATCTAGCTGAGGAAAGAAGAAGCTCCCCGAGGCGCAGTTTGTTGCGCTCAGTTTCAAGGCTGCCTGGAGGAGGGGGGGACTTGAAGAACGCCTTCTTTCTGGACGCCTCCTCCTGGCTGTGCTCCAGCTGCATGCACTCTGCAGCACGGAAGGTTTAGGAACCTGCTGCTGGCCAGCTTGTGTCCAGGAGTGCAAGGGCTGCGCCTTCCTTTCTGAAGCAGCCAGAGCATTCTCAGCTGCATGTGCTTGTGAAGCAGCTCTTGGCTGGACATTTGAAATTGGCTCCCCTGAGTACATGAGCCCGGTGCCCAGCTGCTTGGTTCTTCGCCTTCTGTGCTCTGGACAGAAGTGAAGCCCAGCCATGGCTTGGAGCTTTGCCGCTCTTCAGCGTGAACACTGCACGCAGCCACAGTGTGCTGTGCAGGGATTTTCCTTCAGCTCGACGGACAAGCATTTTCTTGCTGTTTCACCGAGTGCAAACTGTCCGTGTAGCTCTCGCTCAGCGAAATGCGTTTGGAGAGAAACACTTGCTGGAGTAGCTTTTCGCTGGGCAAGACTTTCAACACAGCACCACAATTCGGGCAAGGAGCAGCAGAAAGGAAGACCATCTTTTGGTCCTGGCACCTTCTTCTGGGCGAGACGCCTATCCGCCTCTTCGCTCCCTGCAAGGCTGTAAGCTTGGCGCTGGTACTTGCAAGTGAGAAGGCAGGTGCAGAGAGCACCGCCGTCTGCCGGCGTTGTGCAGGCTGGAAAGGAAAGAGGGCTACCACTAGGATGTGCTGCAAATACAGGTTTGCACGCGTCGAGGGTAAGCTCCGGCTAAGCTCGTTGACCTCAAACTGTTCTCTGTGCGAGACTTAGCTGAGAAGCTTTCCGTTAAGATTCAGGCTACCACGCAGACCGAATGTGCTGCTACCTAGCGCTGAGAGAGAAAGTGCAGAGGCCAGGCGTGTTTGGGCAGAGGCAGCAGCCTGGAGGCTTTCGCTGCCAGCACCGTGCTCTCTGGGCGAGAAGCAGACGACTGTTCGTCTCCAGCTAAACGAAAGCGCGACCTGCTACGAAGAGCATAAGAACGAAGGCAGAGCAGCAGGCTGCTGTGCGAATCGCCCAGGCTGCAAGAGGAAGCGTGCGTGGCACTCGCTTGTTTGCGGATTCACTTTAGCAGTCGGAAGCAGAAAGTTCAACCTGCGGCTACTTGTGCTGCTACCTATTTCTCTTCCAGTATTCCCTGGAACCAATTCTGCTAGCTTCATGCTTGGAGATGCAGAGATGACAGTGGTAGATGCGGTGGAGAAGGGAAAAACAGAGTGCAGAGGACAGTTTCTGGTGCTTGACGTGAGGCAAGGGGAAGGTTCAGCCCAGCAGAGGCTGTTACCCCTGGAGCCTTTTTCTTTGGCAGCAGCTGCTGCAAGTGGGCAAGGGAGCTGCGAGAGTGAAGAAGGGGACGGTCCATCTAGCTGAGGAAAGAAGAAGCTCCCCGAGGCGCAGTTTGTTGCGCTCAGTTTCAAGGCTGCCTGGAGGAGGGGGGGACTTGAAGAACGCCTTCTTTCTGGACGCCTCCTTCTGGCTGTGCTCCAGCTGCATGCACTCTGCAGCACGGAAGGTTTAGGAACCTGCTGCTGGCCAGCTTGTGTCCAGGAGTGCAAGGGCTGCGCCTTCCTTTCTGAAGCAGCCAGAGCATTCTCAGCTGCATGTGCTTGTGAAGCAGCTCTTGGCTGGACATTTGAAATTGGCTCCCCTGAGTACATGAGCCCGGTGCCCAGCTGCTTGGTTCTTCGCCTTCTGTGCTCTGGACAGAAGTGAAGCCCAGCCATGGCTTGGAGCTTTGCCGCTCTTCAGCGTGAACACTGCACGCAGCCACAGTGTGCTGTGCAGGGATTTTCCTTCAGCTCGACGGACAAGCATTTTCTTGCTGTTTCACCGAGTGCAAACTGTCCGTGTAGCTCTCGCTCAGCGAAATGCGTTTGGAGAGAAACACTTGCTGGAGTAGCTTTTCGCTGGGCAAGACTTTCAACACAGCACCACAATTCGGGCAAGGAGCAGCAGAAAGGAAGACCATCTTTTGGTCCTGGCACGTTCTTCTGGGCGAGACGCCTATCCGCCTCTTCGCTCCCTGCAAGGCTGTAAGCTTGGCGCTGGTACTTGCAAGTGAGAAGGCAGGTGCAGAGAGCACCGCCGTCTGCCGGCGCTGTGCAGGCTGGAAAGGAAAGAGGGCTACCACTAGGATGTGCTGCAAATACAGGTTTGCACGCGTCGAGGGTAAGCTCCGGCTAAGCTCGTTGACCTCAAACTGTTCTCTGTGCGAGACTTAGCTGAGAAGCTTTCCGTTAAGATTCAGGCTACCACGCAGACCGAATGTGCTGCTACCTAGCGCTGAGAGAGAAAGTGCAGAGGCCAGGCGTGTTTGGGCAGAGGCAGCAGCCTGGAGGCTTTCGCTGCCAGCACCGTGCTCTCTGGGCGAGAAGCAGACGACTGTTCGTCTCCAGCTAAACGAAAGCGCGACCTGCTACGAAGAGCATAAGAACGAAGGCAGAGCAGCAGGCTGCTGTGCGAATCGCCCAGGCTGCAAGAGGAAGCGTGCGTGGCACTCGCTTGTTTGCGGATTCACTTTAGCAGTCGGAAGCAGAAAGTTCAACCTGCGGCTACTTGTGCTGCTACCTATTTCTCTTCCAGTATTCCCTGGAACCAATTCTGCTAGCTTCATGCTTGGCGATGCAGAGATGACAGTGGTAGATGCGGTGGAGAAGGGAAAAACAGAGTGCAGAGGACAGTTTCTGGTGCTTGACGTGAGGCAAGGGGAAGGTTCAGCCCAGCAGAGGCTGTTACCCCTGGAGCCTTTTTCTTTGGCAGCAGCTGCTGCAAGTGGGCAAGGGAGCTGCGAGAGTGAAGAAGGGGACGGTCCATCTAGCTGAGGAAAGAAGAAGCTCCCCGAGGCGCAGTTTGTTGTGCTCAGTTTCAAGGCTGCCTGGAGGAGGGGGGGACTTGAAGAACGCCTTCTTTCTGGACGCCTCCTCCTGGCTGTGCTCCAGCTGCATGCACTCTGCAGCACGGAAGGTTTAGGAACCTGCTGCTGGCCAGCTTGTGTCCAGGAGTGCAAGGGCTGCGCCTTCCTTTCTGAAGCAGCCAGAGCATTCTCAGCTGCATGTGCTTGTGAAGCAGCTCTTGGCTGGACATTTGAAATTGGCTCCCCTGAGTACATGAGCCCGGTGCCCAGCTGCTTGGTTCTTCGCCTTCTGTGCTCTGGACAGAAGTGAAGCCCAGCCATGGCTTGGAGCTTTGCCGCTCTTCAGCGTGAACACTGCACGCAGCCACAGTGTGCTGTGCAGGGATTTTCCTTCAGCTCGACGGACAAGCATTTTCTTGCTGTTTCACCGAGTGCAAACTGTCCGTGTAGCTCTCGCTCAGCGAAATGCGTTTGGAGAGAAACACTTGCTGGAGTAGCTTTTCGCTGGGCAAGACTTTCAACACAGCACCACAATTCGGGCAAGGAGCAGCAGAAAGGAAGACCATCTTTTGGTCCTGGCACCTTCTTCTGGGCGAGACGCCTATCCGCCTCTTCGCTCCCTGCAAGGCTGTAAGCTTGGCGCTGGTACTTGCAAGGGAGAAGGCAGGTGCAGAGAGCACCGCCGTCTGCCGGCGCTGTGCAGGCTGGAAAGGAAAGAGGGCTACCACTAGGATGTGCTGCAAATACAGGTTTGCACGCGTCGAGGGTAAGCTCCGGCTAAGCTCGTTGACCTCAAACTGTTCTCTGTGCGAGACTTAGCTGAGAAGCTTTCCGTTAAGATTCAGGCTACCACGCAGACCGAATGTGCTGCTACCTAGCGCTGAGAGAGAAAGTGCAGAGGCCAGGCGTGTTTGGGCAGAGGCAGCAGCCTGGAGGCTTTCGCTGCCAGCACCGTGCTCTCTGGGCGAGAAGCAGACGACTGTTCGTCTCCAGCTAAACGAAAGCGCGACCTGCTACGAAGAGCATAAGAACGAAGGCAGAGCAGCAGGCTGCTGTGCGAATCGCCCAGGCTGCAAGAGGAAGCGTGCGTGGCACTCGCTTGTTTGCGGATTCACTTTAGCAGTCGGAAGCAGAAAGTTCAACCTGCGGCTACTTGTGCTGCTACCTATTTCTCTTCCAGTATTCCCTGGAACCAATTCTGCTAGCTTCATGCTTGGAGATGCAGAGATGACAGTGGTAGATGCGGTGGAGAAGGGAAAAACAGAGTGCAGAGGACAGTTTCTGGTGCTTGACGTGAGGCAAGGGGAAGGTTCAGCCCAGCAGAGGCTGTTACCCCTGGAGCCTTTTTCTTTGGCAGCAGCTGCTGCAAGTGGGCAAGGGAGCTGCGAGAGTGAAGAAGGGGACGGTCCATCTAGCTGAGGAAAGAAGAAGCTCCCCGAGGCGCAGTTTGTTGCGCTCAGTTTCAAGGCTGCCTGGAGGAGGGGGGGACTTGAAGAACGCCTTCTTTCTGGACGCCTCCTCCTGGCTGTGCTCCAGCTGCATGCACTCTGCAGCACGGAAGGTTTAGGAACGTGCTGCTGGCCAGCTTGTGTCCAGGAGTGCAAGGGCTGCGCCTTCCTTTCTGAAGCAGCCAGAGCATTCTCAGCTGCAGCTGCTTGTGAAGCAGCTCTTGGCTGGACAGTTGAAATTGGCTCCCCTGAGTACATGAGCCCGGTGCCCAGCTGCTTGGTTCTTCGCCTTCTGTGCTCTGGACAGAAGTGAAGCCCAGCCATGGCTTGGAGCTTTGCCGCTCTTCAGCGTGAACACTGCACGCAGCCACAGTGTGCTGTGCAGGGATTTTCCTTCAGCTCGACGGACAAGCATTTTCTTGCTGTTTCACCGAGTGCAAACTGTCCGTGTAGCTCTCGCTCAGCGAAATGCGTTTGGAGAGGAACACTTGCTGGAGTAGCTTTTCGCTGGGCAAGACTTTCAACACAGCACCACAATTCGGGCAAGGAGCAGCAGAAAGGAAGACCATCTTTTGGTCCTGGCACCTTCTTCTGGGCGAGACGCCTATCCGCCTCTTCGCTCCCTGCAAGGCTGTAAGCTTGGCGCTGGTACTTGCAAGTGAGAAGGCAGGTGCAGAGAGCACCGCCGTCTGCCGGCGCTGTGCAGGCTGGAAAGGAAAGAGGGCTACCACTAGGATGTGCTGCAAATACAGGTTTCCACGCGTCGAGGGTAAGCTCCGGCTAAGCTCGTTGACCTCAAACTGTTCTCTGTGCGAGACTTAGCTGAGAAGCTTTCCGTTAAGATTCAGGCTACCACGCAGACCGAATGTGCTGCTACCTAGCGCTGAGAGAGAAAGTGCAGAGGCCAGGCGTGTTTGGGCAGAGGCAGCAGCCTGGAGGCTTTCGCTGCCAGCACCGTGCTCTCTGGGCGAGAAGCAGACGACTGTTCGTCTCCAGCTAAACGAAAGCGCGACCTGCTACGAAGAGCATAAGAACGAAGGCAGAGCAGCAGGCTGCTGTGCGAATCGCCCAGGCTGCAAGAGGAAGCGTGCGTGGCACTCGCTTGTTTGCGGATTCACTTTAGCAGTCGGAAGCAGAAAGTTCAACCTGCGGCTACTTGTGCTGCTACCTATTTCTCTTCCAGTATTCCCTGGAACCAATTCTGCTAGCTTCATGCTTGGAGATGCAGAGATGACAGTGGTAGATGCGGTGGAGAAGGGAAAAACAGAGTGCAGAGGACAGTTTCTGGTGCTTGACGTGAGGCAAGGGGAAGGTTCAGCCCAGCAGAGGCTGTTACCCCTGGAGCCTTTTTCTTTGGCAGCAGCTGCTGCAAGTGGGCAAGGGAGCTGCGAGAGTGAAGAAGGGGACGGTCCATCTAGCTGAGGAAAGAAGAAGCTCCCCGAGGCGCAGTTTGTTGCGCTCAGTTTCAAGGCTGCCTGGAGGAGGGGGGGACTTGAAGAACGCCTTCTTTCTGGACGCCTCCTTCTGGCTGTGCTCCAGCTGCATGCACTCTGCAGCACGGAAGGTTTAGGAACCTGCTGCTGGCCAGCTTGTGTCCAGGAGTGCAAGGGCTGCGCCTTCCTTTCTGAAGCAGCCAGAGCATTCTCAGCTGCATGTGCTTGTGAAGCAGCTCTTGGCTGGACAGTTGAAATTGGCTCCCCTGAGTACATGAGCCCGGTGCCCAGCTGCTTGGTTCTTCGCCTTCTGTGCTCTGGACAGAAGTGAAGCCCAGCCATGGCTTGGAGCTTTGCCGCTCTTCAGCGTGAACACTGCACGCAGCCACAGTGTGCTGTGCAGGGATTTTCCTTCAGCTCGACGGACAAGCATTTTCTTGCTGTTTCACCGAGTGCAAACTGTCCGTGTAGCTCTCGCTCAGCGAAATGCGTTTGGAGAGAAACACTTGCTGGAGTAGCTTTTCGCTGGGCAAGACTTTCAACACAGCACCACAATTCGGGCAAGGAGCAGCAGAAAGGAAGACCATCTTTTGGTCCTGGCACGTTCTTCTGGGCGAGACGCCTATCCGCCTCTTCGCTCCCTGCAAGGCTGTAAGCTTGGCGCTGGTACTTGCAAGTGAGAAGGCAGGTGCAGAGAGCACCGCCGTCTGCCGGCGCTGTGCAGGCTGGAAAGGAAAGAGGGCTACCACTAGGATGTGCTGCAAATACAGGTTTCCACGCGTCGAGGGTAAGCTCCGGCTAAGCTCGTTGACCTCAAACTGTTCTCTGTGCGAGACTTAGCTGAGAAGCTTTCCGTTAAGATTCAGGCTACCACGCAGACCGAATGTGCTGCTACCTAGCGCTGAGAGAGAAAGTGCAGAGGCCAGGCGTGTTTGGGCAGAGGCAGCAGCCTGGAGGCTTTCGCTGCCAGCACCGTGCTCTCTGGGCGAGAAGCAGACGACTGTTCGTCTCCAGCTAAACGAAAGCGCGACCTGCTACGAAGAGCATAAGAACGAAGGCAGAGCAGCAGGCTGCTGTGCGAATCGCCCAGGCTGCAAGAGGAAGCGTGCGTGGCACTCGCTTGTTTGCGGATTCACTTTAGCAGTCGGAAGCAGAAAGTTCAACCTGCGGCTACTTGTGCTGCTACCTATTTCTCTTCCAGTATTCCCTGGAACCAATTCTGCTAGCTTCATGCTTGGAGATGCAGAGATGACAGTGGTAGATGCGGTGGAGAAGGGAAAAACAGAGTGCAGAGGACAGTTTCTGGTGCTTGACGTGAGGCAAGGGGAAGGTTCAGCCCAGCAGAGGCTGTTACCCCTGGAGCCTTTTTCTTCGGCAGCAGCTGCTGCAAGTGGGCAAGGGAGCTGCGAGAGTGAAGAAGGGGACGGTCCATCTAGCTGAGGAAAGAAGAAGCTCCCCGAGGCGCAGTTTGTTGCGCTCAGTTTCAAGGCTGCCTGGAGGAGGGGGGGACTTGAAGAACGCCTTCTTTCTGGACGCCTCCTCCTGGCTGTGCTCCAGCTGCATGCACTCTGCAGCACGGAAGGTTTAGGAACCTGCTGCTGGCCAGCTTGTGTCCAGGAGTGCAAGGGCTGCGCCTTCCTTTCTGAAGCAGCCAGAGCATTCTCAGCTGCATGTGCTTGTGAAGCAGCTCTTGGCTGGACATTTGAAATTGGCTCCCCTGAGTACATGAGCCCGGTGCCCAGCTGCTTGGTTCTTCGCCTTCTGTGCTCTGGACAGAAGTGAAGCCCAGCCATGGCTTGGAGCTTTGCCGCTCTTCAGCGTGAACACTGCACGCAGCCACAGTGTGCTGTGCAGGGATTTTCCTTCAGCTCGACGGACAAGCATTTTCTTGCTGTTTCACCGAGTGCAAACTGTCCGTGTAGCTCTCGCTCAGCGAAATGCGTTTGGAGAGAAACACTTGCTGGAGTAGCTTTTCGCTGGGCAAGACTTTCAACACAGCACCACAATTCGGGCAAGGAGCAGCAGAAAGGAAGACCATCTTTTGGTCCTGGCACCTTCTTCTGGGCGAGACGCCTATCCGCCTCTTCGCTCCCTGCAAGGCTGTAAGCTTGGCGCTGGTACTTGCAAGTGAGAAGGCAGGTGCAGAGAGCACCGCCGTCTGCCGGCGTTGTGCAGGCTGGAAAGGAAAGAGGGCTACCACTAGGATGTGCTGCAAATACAGGTTTGCACGCGTCGAGGGTAAGCTCCGGCTAAGCTCGTTGACCTCAAACTGTTCTCTGTGCGAGACTTAGCTGAGAAGCTTTCCGTTAAGATTCAGGCTACCACGCAGACCGAATGTGCTGCTACCTAGCGCTGAGAGAGAAAGTGCAGAGGCCAGGCGTGTTTGGGCAGAGGCAGCAGCCTGGAGGCTTTCGCTGCCAGCACCGTGCTCTCTGGGCGAGAAGCAGACGACTGTTCGTCTCCAGCTAAACGAAAGCGCGACCTGCTACGAAGAGCATAAGAACGAAGGCAGAGCAGCAGGCTGCTGTGCGAATCGCCCAGGCTGCAAGAGGAAGCGTGCGTGGCACTCGCTTGTTTGCGGATTCACTTTAGCAGTCGGAAGCAGAAAGTTCAACCTGCGGCTACTTGTGCTGCTACCTATTTCTCTTCCAGTATTCCCTGGAACCAATTCTGCTAGCTTCATGCTTGGCGATGCAGAGATGACAGTGGTAGATGCGGTGGAGAAGGGAAAAACAGAGTGCAGAGGACAGTTTCTGGTGCTTGACGTGAGGCAAGGGGAAGGTTCAGCCCAGCAGAGGCTGTTACCCCTGGAGCCTTTTTCTTTGGCAGCAGCTGCTGCAAGTGGGCAAGGGAGCTGCGAGAGTGAAGAAGGGGACGGTCCATCTAGCTGAGGAAAGAAGAAGCTCCCCGAGGCGCAGTTTGTTGCGCTCAGTTTCAAGGCTGCCTGGAGGAGGGGGGGACTTGAAGAACGCCTTCTTTCTGGACGCCTCCTTCTGGCTGTGCTCCAGCTGCATGCACTCTGCAGCACGGAAGGTTTAGGAACCTGCTGCTGGCCAGCTTGTGTCCAGGAGTGCAAGGGCTGCGCCTTCCTTTCTGAAGCAGCCAGAGCATTCTCAGCTGCAGCTGCTTGTGAAGCAGCTCTTGGCTGGACATTTGAAATTGGCTCCCCTGAGTACATGAGCCCGGTGCCCAGCTGCTTGGTTCTTCGCCTTCTGTGCTCTGGACAGAAGTGAAGCCCAGCCATGGCTTGGAGCTTTGCCGCTCTTCAGCGTGAACACTGCACGCAGCCACAGTGTGCTGTGCAGGGATTTTCCTTCAGCTCGACGGACAAGCATTTTCTTGCTGTTTCACCGAGTGCAAACTGTCCGTGTAGCTCTCGCTCAGCGAAATGCGTTTGGAGAGGAACACTTGCTGGAGTAGCTTTTCGCTGGGCAAGACTTTCAACACAGCACCACAATTCGGGCAAGGAGCAGCAGAAAGGAAGACCATCTTTTGGTCCTGGCACCTTCTTCTGGGCGAGACGCCTATCCGCCTCTTCGCTCCCTGCAAGGCTGTAAGCTTGGCGCTGGTACTTGCAAGTGAGAAGGCAGGTGCAGAGAGCACCGCCGTCTGCCGGCGCTGTGCAGGCTGGAAAGGAAAGAGGGCTACCACTAGGATGTGCTGCAAATACAGGTTTCCACGCGTCGAGGGTAAGCTCCGGCTAAGCTCGTTGACCTCAAACTGTTCTCTGTGCGAGACTTAGCTGAGAAGCTTTCCGTTAAGATTCAGGCTACCACGCAGACCGAATGTGCTGCTACCTAGCGCTGAGAGAGAAAGTGCAGAGGCCAGGCGTGTTTGGGCAGAGGCAGCAGCCTGGAGGCTTTCGCTGCCAGCACCGTGCTCTCTGGGCGAGAAGCAGACGACTGTTCGTCTCCAGCTAAACGAAAGCGCGACCTGCTACGAAGAGCATAAGAACGAAGGCAGAGCAGCAGGCTGCTGTGCGAATCGCCCAGGCTGCAAGAGGAAGCGTGCGTGGCACTCGCTTGTTTGCGGATTCACTTTAGCAGTCGGAAGCAGAAAGTTCAACCTGCGGCTACTTGTGCTGCTACCTATTTCTCTTCCAGTATTCCCTGGAACCAATTCTGCTAGCTTCATGCTTGGAGATGCAGAGATGACAGTGGTAGATGCGGTGGAGAAGGGAAAAACAGAGTGCAGAGGACAGTTTCTGGTGCTTGACGTGAGGCAAGGGGAAGGTTCAGCCCAGCAGAGGCTGTTACCCCTGGAGCCTTTTTCTTTGGCAGCAGCTGCTGCAAGTGGGCAAGGGAGCTGCGAGAGTGAAGAAGGGGACGGTCCATCTAGCTGAGGAAAGAAGAAGCTCCCCGAGGCGCAGTTTGTTGCGCTCAGTTTCAAGGCTGCCTGGAGGAGGGGGGGACTTGAAGAACGCCTTCTTTCTGGACGCCTCCTCCTGGCTGTGCTCCAGCTGCATGCACTCTGCAGCACGGAAGGTTTAGGAACCTGCTGCTGGCCAGCTTGTGTCCAGGAGTGCAAGGGCTGCGCCTTCCTTTCTGAAGCAGCCAGAGCATTCTCAGCTGCATGTGCTTGTGAAGCAGCTCTTGGCTGGACATTTGAAATTGGCTCCCCTGAGTACATGAGCCCGGTGCCCAGCTGCTTGGTTCTTCGCCTTCTGTGCTCTGGACAGAAGTGAAGCCCAGCCATGGCTTGGAGCTTTGCCGCTCTTCAGCGTGAACACTGCACGCAGCCACAGTGTGCTGTGCAGGGATTTTCCTTCAGCTCGACGGACAAGCATTTTCTTGCTGTTTCACCGAGTGCAAACTGTCCGTGTAGCTCTCGCTCAGCGAAATGCGTTTGGAGAGAAACACTTGCTGGAGTAGCTTTTCGCTGGGCAAGACTTTCAACACAGCACCACAATTCGGGCAAGGAGCAGCAGAAAGGAAGACCATCTTTTGGTCCTGGCACCTTCTTCTGGGCGAGACGCCTATCCGCCTCTTCGCTCCCTGCAAGGCTGTAAGCTTGGCGCTGGTACTTGCAAGTGAGAAGGCAGGTGCAGAGAGCACCGCCGTCTGCCGGCGTTGTGCAGGCTGGAAAGGAAAGAGGGCTACCACTAGGATGTGCTGCAAATACAGGTTTGCACGCGTCGAGGGTAAGCTCCGGCTAAGCTCGTTGACCTCAAACTGTTCTCTGTGCGAGACTTAGCTGAGAAGCTTTCCGTTAAGATTCAGGCTACCACGCAGACCGAATGTGCTGCTACCTAGCGCTGAGAGAGAAAGTGCAGAGGCCAGGCGTGTTTGGGCAGAGGCAGCAGCCTGGAGGCTTTCGCTGCCAGCACCGTGCTCTCTGGGCGAGAAGCAGACGACTGTTCGTCTCCAGCTAAACGAAAGCGCGACCTGCTACGAAGAGCATAAGAACGAAGGCAGAGCAGCAGGCTGCTGTGCGAATCGCCCAGGCTGCAAGAGGAAGCGTGCGTGGCACTCGCTTGTTTGCGGATTCACTTTAGCAGTCGGAAGCAGAAAGTTCAACCTGCGGCTACTTGTGCTGCTACCTATTTCTCTTCCAGTATTCCCTGGAACCAATTCTGCTAGCTTCATGCTTGGAGATGCAGAGATGACAGTGGTAGATGCGGTGGAGAAGGGAAAAACAGAGTGCAGAGGACAGTTTCTGGTGCTTGACGTGAGGCAAGGGGAAGGTTCAGCCCAGCAGAGGCTGTTACCCCTGGAGCCTTTTTCTTTGGCAGCAGCTGCTGCAAGTGGGCAAGGGAGCTGCGAGAGTGAAGAAGGGGACGGTCCATCTAGCTGAGGAAAGAAGAAGCTCCCCGAGGCGCAGTTTGTTGCGCTCAGTTTCAAGGCTGCCTGGAGGAGGGGGGGACTTGAAGAACGCCTTCTTTCTGGACGCCTCCTTCTGGCTGTGCTCCAGCTGCATGCACTCTGCAGCACGGAAGGTTTAGGAACGTGCTGCTGGCCAGCTTGTGTCCAGGAGTGCAAGGGCTGCGCCTTCCTTTCTGAAGCAGCCAGAGCATTCTCAGCTGCATGTGCTTGTGAAGCAGCTCTTGGCTGGACATTTGAAATTGGCTCCCCTGAGTACATGAGCCCGGTGCCCAGCTGCTTGGTTCTTCGCCTTCTGTGCTCTGGACAGAAGTGAAGCCCAGCCATGGCTTGGAGCTTTGCCGCTCTTCAGCGTGAACACTGCACGCAGCCACAGTGTGCTGTGCAGGGATTTTCCTTCAGCTCGACGGACAAGCATTTTCTTGCTGTTTCACCGAGTGCAAACTGTCCGTGTAGCTCTCGCTCAGCGAAATGCGTTTGGAGAGAAACACTTGCTGGAGTAGCTTTTCGCTGGGCAAGACTTTCAACACAGCACCACAATTCGGGCAAGGAGCAGCAGAAAGGAAGACCATCTTTTGGTCCTGGCACCTTCTTCTGGGCGAGACGCCTATCCGCCTCTTCGCTCCCTGCAAGGCTGTAAGCTTGGCGCTGGTACTTGCAAGTGAGAAGGCAGGTGCAGAGAGCACCGCCGTCTGCCGGCGCTGTGCAGGCTGGAAAGGAAAGAGGGCTACCACTAGGATGTGCTGCAAATACAGGTTTCCACGCGTCGAGGGTAAGCTCCGGCTAAGCTCGTTGACCTCAAACTGTTCTCTGTGCGAGACTTAGCTGAGAAGCTTTCCGTTAAGATTCAGGCTACCACGCAGACCGAATGTGCTGCTACCTAGCGCTGAGAGAGAAAGTGCAGAGGCCAGGCGTGTTTGGGCAGAGGCAGCAGCCTGGAGGCTTTCGCTGCCAGCACCGTGCTCTCTGGGCGAGAAGCAGACGACTGTTCGTCTCCAGCTAAACGAAAGCGCGACCTGCTACGAAGAGCATAAGAACGAAGGCAGAGCAGCAGGCTGCTGTGCGAATCGCCCAGGCTGCAAGAGGAAGCGTGCGTGGCACTCGCTTGTTTGCGGATTCACTTTAGCAGTCGGAAGCAGAAAGTTCAAGCTGCGGCTACTTGTGCTGCTACCTATTTCTCTTCCAGTATTCCCTGGAACCAATTCTGCTAGCTTCATGCTTGGCGATGCAGAGATGACAGTGGTAGATGCGGTGGAGAAGGGAAAAACAGAGTGCAGAGGACAGTTTCTGGTGCTTGACGTGAGGCAAGGGGAAGGTTCAGCCCAGCAGAGGCTGTTACCCCTGGAGCCTTTTTCTTTGGCAGCAGCTGCTGCAAGTGGGCAAGGGAGCTGCGAGAGTGAAGAAGGGGACGGTCCATCTAGCTGAGGAAAGAAGAAGCTCCCCGAGGCGCAGTTTGTTGTGCTCAGTTTCAAGGCTGCCTGGAGGAGGGGGGGACTTGAAGAACGCCTTCTTTCTGGACGCCTCCTCCTGGCTGTGCTCCAGCTGCATGCACTCTGCAGCACGGAAGGTTTAGGAACGTGCTGCTGGCCAGCTTGTGTCCAGGAGTGCAAGGGCTGCGCCTTCCTTTCTGAAGCAGCCAGAGCATTCTCAGCTGCATGTGCTTGTGAAGCAGCTCTTGGCTGGACATTTGAAATTGGCTCCCCTGAGTACATGAGCCCGGTGCCCAGCTGCTTGGTTCTTCGCCTTCTGTGCTCTGGACAGAAGTGAAGCCCAGCCATGGCTTGGAGCTTTGCCGCTCTTCAGCGTGAACACTGCACGCAGCCACAGTGTGCTGTGCAGGGATTTTCCTTCAGCTCGACGGACAAGCATTTTCTTGCTGTTTCACCGAGTGCAAACTGTCCGTGTAGCTCTCGCTCAGCGAAATGCGTCAGGAGAGAAACACTTGCTGGAGTAGCTTTTCGCTGGGCAAGACTTTCAACACAGCACCACAATTCGGGCAAGGAGCAGCAGAAAGGAAGACCATCTTTTGGTCCTGGCACGTTCTTCTGGGCGAGACGCCTATCCGCCTCTTCGCTCCCTGCAAGGCTGTAAGCTTGGCGCTGGTACTTGCAAGTGAGAAGGCAGGTGCAGAGAGCACCGCCGTCTGCCGGCGCTGTGCAGGCTGGAAAGGAAAGAGGGCTACCACTAGGATGTGCTGCAAATACAGGTTTGCACGCGTCGAGGGTAAGCTCCGGCTAAGCTCGTTGACCTCAAACTGTTCTCTGTGCGAGACTTAGCTGAGAAGCTTTCCGTTAAGATTCAGGCTACCACGCAGACCGAATGTGCTGCTACCTAGCGCTGAGAGAGAAAGTGCAGAGGCCAGGCGTGTTTGGGCAGAGGCAGCAGCCTGGAGGCTTTCGCTGCCAGCACCGTGCTCTCTGGGCGAGAAGCAGACGACTGTTCGTCTCCAGCTAAACGAAAGCGCGACCTGCTACGAAGAGCATAAGAACGAAGGCAAAGCAGCAGGCTGCTGTGCGAATCGCCCAGGCTGCAAGAGGAAGCGTGCGTGGCACTCGCTTGTTTGCGGATTCACTTTAGCAGTCGGAAGCAGAAAGTTCAACCTGCGGCTACTTGTGCTGCTACCTATTTCTCTTCCAGTATTCCCTGGAACCAATTCTGCTAGCTTCATGCTTGGAGATGCAGAGATGACAGTGGTAGATGCGGTGGAGAAGGGAAAAACAGAGTGCAGAGGACAGTTTCTGGTGCTTGACGTGAGGCAAGGGGAAGGTTCAGCCCAGCAGAGGCTGTTACCCCTGGAGCCTTTTTCTTTGGCAGCAGCTGCTGCAAGTGGGCAAGGGAGCTGCGAGAGTGAAGAAGGGGACGGTCCATCTAGCTGAGGAAAGAAGAAGCTCCCCGAGGCGCAGTTTGTTGCGCTCAGTTTCAAGGCTGCCTGGAGGAGGGGGGGACTTGAAGAACGCCTTCTTTCTGGACGCCTCCTCCTGGCTGTGCTCCAGCTGCATGCACTCTGCAGCACGGAAGGTTTAGGAACCTGCTGCTGGCCAGCTTGTGTCCAGGAGTGCAAGGGCTGCGCCTTCCTTTCTGAAGCAGCCAGAGCATTCTCAGCTGCATGTGCTTGTGAAGCAGCTCTTGGCTGGACATTTGAAATTGGCTCCCCTGAGTACATGAGCCCGGTGCCCAGCTGCTTGGTTCTTCGCCTTCTGTGCTCTGGACAGAAGTGAAGCCCAGCCATGGCTTGGAGCTTTGCCGCTCTTCAGCGTGAACACTGCACGCAGCCACAGTGTGCTGTGCAGGGATTTTCCTTCAGCTCGACGGACAAGCATTTTCTTGCTGTTTCACCGAGTGCAAACTGTCCGTGTAGCTCTCGCTCAGCGAAATGCGTTTGGAGAGAAACACTTGCTGGAGTAGCTTTTCGCTGGGCAAGACTTTCAACACAGCACCACAATTCGGGCAAGGAGCAGCAGAAAGGAAGACCATCTTTTGGTCCTGGCACCTTCTTCTGGGCGAGACGCCTATCCGCCTCTTCGCTCCCTGCAAGGCTGTAAGCTTGGCGCTGGTACTTGCAAGTGAGAAGGCAGGTGCAGAGAGCACCGCCGTCTGCCGGCGTTGTGCAGGCTGGAAAGGAAAGAGGGCTACCACTAGGATGTGCTGCAAATACAGGTTTGCACGCGTCGAGGGTAAGCTCCGGCTAAGCTCGTTGACCTCAAACTGTTCTCTGTGCGAGACTTAGCTGAGAAGCTTTCCGTTAAGATTCAGGCTACCACGCAGACCGAATGTGCTGCTACCTAGCGCTGAGAGAGAAAGTGCAGAGGCCAGGCGTGTTTGGGCAGAGGCAGCAGCCTGGAGGCTTTCGCTGCCAGCACCGTGCTCTCTGGGCGAGAAGCAGACGACTGTTCGTCTCCAGCTAAACGAAAGCGCGACCTGCTACGAAGAGCATAAGAACGAAGGCAGAGCAGCAGGCTGCTGTGCGAATCGCCCAGGCTGCAAGAGGAAGCGTGCGTGGCACTCGCTTGTTTGCGGATTCACTTTAGCAGTCGGAAGCAGAAAGTTCAACCTGCGGCTACTTGTGCTGCTACCTATTTCTCTTCCAGTATTCCCTGGAACCAATTCTGCTAGCTTCATGCTTGGCGATGCAGAGATGACAGTGGTAGATGCGGTGGAGAAGGGAAAAACAGAGTGCAGAGGACAGTTTCTGGTGCTTGACGTGAGGCAAGGGGAAGGTTCAGCCCAGCAGAGGCTGTTACCCCTGGAGCCTTTTTCTTTGGCAGCAGCTGCTGCAAGTGGGCAAGGGAGCTGCGAGAGTGAAGAAGGGGACGGTCCATCTAGCTGAGGAAAGAAGAAGCTCCCCGAGGCGCAGTTTGTTGCGCTCAGTTTCAAGGCTGCCTGGAGGAGGGGGGGACTTGAAGAACGCCTTCTTTCTGGACGCCTCCTCCTGGCTGTGCTCCAGCTGCATGCACTCTGCAGCACGGAAGGTTTAGGAACCTGCTGCTGGCCAGCTTGTGTCCAGGAGTGCAAGGGCTGCGCCTTCCTTTCTGAAGCAGCCAGAGCATTCTCAGCTGCATGTGCTTGTGAAGCAGCTCTTGGCTGGACATTTGAAATTGGCTCCCCTGAGTACATGAGCCCGGTGCCCAGCTGCTTGGTTCTTCGCCTTCTGTGCTCTGGACAGAAGTGAAGCCCAGCCATGGCTTGGAGCTTTGCCGCTCTTCAGCGTGAACACTGCACGCAGCCACAGTGTGCTGTGCAGGGATTTTCCTTCAGCTCGACGGACAAGCATTTTCTTGCTGTTTCACCGAGTGCAAACTGTCCGTGTAGCTCTCGCTCAGCGAAATGCGTTTGGAGAGAAACACTTGCTGGAGTAGCTTTTCGCTGGGCAAGACTTTCAACACAGCACCACAATTCGGGCAAGGAGCAGCAGAAAGGAAGACCATCTTTTGGTCCTGGCACCTTCTTCTGGGCGAGACGCCTATCCGCCTCTTCGCTCCCTGCAAGGCTGTAAGCTTGGCGCTGGTACTTGCAAGTGAGAAGGCAGGTGCAGAGAGCACCGCCGTCTGCCGGCGCTGTGCAGGCTGGAAAGGAAAGAGGGCTACCACTAGGATGTGCTGCAAATACAGGTTTGCACGCGTCGAGGGTAAGCTCCGGCTAAGCTCGTTGACCTCAAACTGTTCTCTGTGCGAGACTTAGCTGAGAAGCTTTCCGTTAAGATTCAGGCTACCACGCAGACCGAATGTGCTGCTACCTAGCGCTGAGAGAGAAAGTGCAGAGGCCAGGCGTGTTTGGGCAGAGGCAGCAGCCTGGAGGCTTTCGCTGCCAGCACCGTGCTCTCTGGGCGAGAAGCAGACGACTGTTCGTCTCCAGCTAAACGAAAGCGCGACCTGCTACGAAGAGCATAAGAACGAAGGCAGAGCAGCAGGCTGCTGTGCGAATCGCCCAGGCTGCAAGAGGAAGCGTGCGTGGCACTCGCTTGTTTGCGGATTCACTTTAGCAGTCGGAAGCAGAAAGTTCAACCTGCGGCTACTTGTGCTGCTACCTATTTCTCTTCCAGTATTCCCTGGAACCAATTCTGCTAGCTTCATGCTTGGAGATGCAGAGATGACAGTGGTAGATGCGGTGGAGAAGGGAAAAACAGAGTGCAGAGGACAGTTTCTGGTGCTTGACGTGAGGCAAGGGGAAGGTTCAGCCCAGCAGAGCCTGTTACCCCTGGAGCCTTTTTCTTTGGCAGCAGCTGCTGCAAGTGGGCAAGGGAGCTGCGAGAGTGAAGAAGGGGACGGTCCATCTAGCTGAGGAAAGAAGAAGCTCCCCGAGGCGCAGTTTGTTGCGCTCAGTTTCAAGGCTGCCTGGAGGAGGGGGGGACTTGAAGAACGCCTTCTTTCTGGACGCCTCCTTCTGGCTGTGCTCCAGCTGCATGCACTCTGCAGCACGGAAGGTTTAGGAACCTGCTGCTGGCCAGCTTGTGTCCAGGAGTGCAAGGGCTGCGCCTTCCTTTCTGAAGCAGCCAGAGCATTCTCAGCTGCATGTGCTTGTGAAGCAGCTCTTGGCTGGACAGTTGAAATTGGCTCCCCTGAGTACATGAGCCCGGTGCCCAGCTGCTTGGTTCTTCGCCTTCTGTGCTCTGGACAGAAGTGAAGCCCAGCCATGGCTTGGAGCTTTGCCGCTCTTCAGCGTGAACACTGCACGCAGCCACAGTGTGCTGTGCAGGGATTTTCCTTCAGCTCGACGGACAAGCATTTTCTTGCTGTTTCACCGAGTGCAAACTGTCCGTGTAGCTCTCGCTCAGCGAAATGCGTTTGGAGAGAAACACTTGCTGGAGTAGCTTTTCGCTGGGCAAGACTTTCAACACAGCACCACAATTCGGGCAAGGAGCAGCAGAAAGGAAGACCATCTTTTGGTCCTGGCACCTTCTTCTGGGCGAGACGCCTATCCGCCTCTTCGCTCCCTGCAAGGCTGTAAGCTTGGCGCTGGTACTTGCAAGTGAGAAGGCAGGTGCAGAGAGCACCGCCGTCTGCCGGCGCTGTGCAGGCTGGAAAGGAAAGAGGGCTACCACTAGGATGTGCTGCAAATACAGGTTTCCACGCGTCGAGGGTAAGCTCCGGCTAAGCTCGTTGACCTCAAACTGTTCTCTGTGCGAGACTTAGCTGAGAAGCTTTCCGTTAAGATTCAGGCTACCACGCAGACCGAATGTGCTGCTACCTAGCGCTGAGAGAGAAAGTGCAGAGGCCAGGCGTGTTTGGGCAGAGGCAGCAGCCTGGAGGCTTTCGCTGCCAGCACCGTGCTCTCTGGGCGAGAAGCAGACGACTGTTCGTCTCCAGCTAAACGAAAGCGCGACCTGCTACGAAGAGCATAAGAACGAAGGCAGAGCAGCAGGCTGCTGTGCGAATCGCCCAGGCTGCAAGAGGAAGCGTGCGTGGCACTCGCTTGTTTGCGGATTCACTTTAGCAGTCGGAAGCAGAAAGTTCAACCTGCGGCTACTTGTGCTGCTACCTATTTCTCTTCCAGTATTCCCTGGAACCAATTCTGCTAGCTTCATGCTTGGCGATGCAGAGATGACAGTGGTAGATGCGGTGGAGAAGGGAAAAACAGAGTGCAGAGGACAGTTTCTGGTGCTTGACGTGAGGCAAGGGGAAGGTTCAGCCCAGCAGAGGCTGTTACCCCTGGAGCCTTTTTCTTTGGCAGCAGCTGCTGCAAGTGGGCAAGGGAGCTGCGAGAGTGAAGAAGGGGACGGTCCATCTAGCTGAGGAAAGAAGAAGCTCCCCGAGGCGCAGTTTGTTGCGCTCAGTTTCAAGGCTGCCTGGAGGAGGGGGGGACTTGAAGAACGCCTTCTTTCTGGACGCCTCCTCCTGGCTGTGCTCCAGCTGCATGCACTCTGCAGCACGGAAGGTTTAGGAACCTGCTGCTGGCCAGCTTGTGTCCAGGAGTGCAAGGGCTGCGCCTTCCTTTCTGAAGCAGCCAGAGCATTCTCAGCTGCATGTGCTTGTGAAGCAGCTCTTGGCTGGACATTTGAAATTGGCTCCCCTGAGTACATGAGCCCGGTGCCCAGCTGCTTGGTTCTTCGCCTTCTGTGCTCTGGACAGAAGTGAAGCCCAGCCATGGCTTGGAGCTTTGCCGCTCTTCAGCGTGAACACTGCACGCAGCCACAGTGTGCTGTGCAGGGATTTTCCTTCAGCTCGACGGACAAGCATTTTCTTGCTGTTTCACCGAGTGCAAACTGTCCGTGTAGCTCTCGCTCAGCGAAATGCGTCAGGAGAGAAACACTTGCTGGAGTAGCTTTTCGCTGGGCAAGACTTTCAACACAGCACCACAATTCGGGCAAGGAGCAGCAGAAAGGAAGACCATCTTTTGGTCCTGGCACGTTCTTCTGGGCGAGACGCCTATCCGCCTCTTCGCTCCCTGCAAGGCTGTAAGCTTGGCGCTGGTACTTGCAAGTGAGAAGGCAGGTGCAGAGAGCACCGCCGTCTGCCGGCGCTGTGCAGGCTGGAAAGGAAAGAGGGCTACCACTAGGATGTGCTGCAAATACAGGTTTGCACGCGTCGAGGGTAAGCTCCGGCTAAGCTCGTTGACCTCAAACTGTTCTCTGTGCGAGACTTAGCTGAGAAGCTTTCCGTTAAGATTCAGGCTACCACGCAGACCGAATGTGCTGCTACCTAGCGCTGAGAGAGAAAGTGCAGAGGCCAGGCGTGTTTGGGCAGAGGCAGCAGCCTGGAGGCTTTCGCTGCCAGCACCGTGCTCTCTGGGCGAGAAGCAGACGACTGTTCGTCTCCAGCTAAACGAAAGCGCGACCTGCTACGAAGAGCATAAGAACGAAGGCAGAGCAGCAGGCTGCTGTGCGAATCGCCCAGGCTGCAAGAGGAAGCGTGCGTGGCACTCGCTTGTTTGCGGATTCACTTTAGCAGTCGGAAGCAGAAAGTTCAACCTGCGGCTACTTGTGCTGCTACCTATTTCTCTTCCAGTATTCCCTGGAACCAATTCTGCTAGCTTCATGCTTGGAGATGCAGAGATGACAGTGGTAGATGCGGTGGAGAAGGGAAAAACAGAGTGCAGAGGACAGTTTCTGGTGCTTGACGTGAGGCAAGGGGAAGGTTCAGCCCAGCAGAGGCTGTTACCCCTGGAGCCTTTTTCTTTGGCAGCAGCTGCTGCAAGTGGGCAAGGGAGCTGCGAGAGTGAAGAAGGGGACGGTCCATCTAGCTGAGGAAAGAAGAAGCTCCCCGAGGCGCAGTTTGTTGCGCTCAGTTTCAAGGCTGCCTGGAGGAGGGGGGGACTTGAAGAACGCCTTCTTTCTGGACGCCTCCTCCTGGCTGTGCTCCAGCTGCATGCACTCTGCAGCACGGAAGGTTTAGGAACCTGCTGCTGGCCAGCTTGTGTCCAGGAGTGCAAGGGCTGCGCCTTCCTTTCTGAAGCAGCCAGAGCATTCTCAGCTGCATGTGCTTGTGAAGCAGCTCTTGGCTGGACATTTGAAATTGGCTCCCCTGAGTACATGAGCCCGGTGCCCAGCTGCTTGGTTCTTCGCCTTCTGTGCTCTGGACAGAAGTGAAGCCCAGCCATGGCTTGGAGCTTTGCCGCTCTTCAGCGTGAACACTGCACGCAGCCACAGTGTGCTGTGCAGGGATTTTCCTTCAGCTCGACGGACAAGCATTTTCTTGCTGTTTCACCGAGTGCAAACTGTCCGTGTAGCTCTCGCTCAGCGAAATGCGTTTGGAGAGAAACACTTGCTGGAGTAGCTTTTCGCTGGGCAAGACTTTCAACACAGCACCACAATTCGGGCAAGGAGCAGCAGAAAGGAAGACCATCTTTTGGTCCTGGCACCTTCTTCTGGGCGAGACGCCTATCCGCCTCTTCGCTCCCTGCAAGGCTGTAAGCTTGGCGCTGGTACTTGCAAGTGAGAAGGCAGGTGCAGAGAGCACCGCCGTCTGCCGGCGTTGTGCAGGCTGGAAAGGAAAGAGGGCTACCACTAGGATGTGCTGCAAATACAGGTTTGCACGCGTCGAGGGTAAGCTCCGGCTAAGCTCGTTGACCTCAAACTGTTCTCTGTGCGAGACTTAGCTGAGAAGCTTTCCGTTAAGATTCAGGCTACCACGCAGACCGAATGTGCTGCTACCTAGCGCTGAGAGAGAAAGTGCAGAGGCCAGGCGTGTTTGGGCAGAGGCAGCAGCCTGGAGGCTTTCGCTGCCAGCACCGTGCTCTCTGGGCGAGAAGCAGACGACTGTTCGTCTCCAGCTAAACGAAAGCGCGACCTGCTACGAAGAGCATAAGAACGAAGGCAGAGCAGCAGGCTGCTGTGCGAATCGCCCAGGCTGCAAGAGGAAGCGTGCGTGGCACTCGCTTGTTTGCGGATTCACTTTAGCAGTCGGAAGCAGAAAGTTCAACCTGCGGCTACTTGTGCTGCTACCTATTTCTCTTCCAGTATTCTCTGGAACCAATTCTGCTAGCTTCATGCTTGGAGATGCAGAGATGACAGTGGTAGATGCGGTGGAGAAGGGAAAAACAGAGTGCAGAGGACAGTTTCTGGTGCTTGACGTGAGGCAAGGGGAAGGTTCAGCCCAGCAGAGGCTGTTACCCCTGGAGCCTTTTTCTTTGGCAGCAGCTGCTGCAAGTGGGCAAGGGAGCTGCGAGAGTGAAGAAGGGGACGGTCCATCTAGCTGAGGAAAGAAGAAGCTCCCCGAGGCGCAGTTTGTTGCGCTCAGTTTCAAGGCTGCCTGGAGGAGGGGGGGACTTGAAGAACGCCTTCTTTCTGGACGCCTCCTCCTGGCTGTGCTCCAGCTGCATGCACTCTGCAGCACGGAAGGTTTAGGAACCTGCTGCTGGCCAGCTTGTGTCCAGGAGTGCAAGGGCTGCGCCTTCCTTTCTGAAGCAGCCAGAGCATTCTCAGCTGCAGCTGCTTGTGAAGCAGCTCTTGGCTGGACAGTTGAAATTGGCTCCCCTGAGTACATGAGCCCGGTGCCCAGCTGCTTGGTTCTTCGCCTTCTGTGCTCTGGACAGAAGTGAAGCCCAGCCATGGCTTGGAGCTTTGCCGCTCTTCAGCGTGAACACTGCACGCAGCCACAGTGTGCTGTGCAGGGATTTTCCTTCAGCTCGACGGACAAGCATTTTCTTGCTGTTTCACCGAGTGCAAACTGTCCGTGTAGCTCTCGCTCAGCGAAATGCGTTTGGAGAGGAACACTTGCTGGAGTAGCTTTTCGCTGGGCAAGACTTTCAACACAGCACCACAATTCGGGCAAGGAGCAGCAGAAAGGAAGACCATCTTTTGGTCCTGGCACCTTCTTCTGGGCGACACGCCTATCCGCCTCTTCGCTCCCTGCAAGGCTGTAAGCTTGGCGCTGGTACTTGCAAGTGAGAAGGCAGGTGCAGAGAGCACCGCCGTCTGCCGGCGCTGTGCAGGCTGGAAAGGAAAGAGGGCTACCACTAGGATGTGCTGCAAATACAGGTTTGCACGCGTCGAGGGTAAGCTCCGGCTAAGCTCGTTGACCTCAAACTGTTCTCTGTGCGAGACTTAGCTGAGAAGCTTTCCGTTAAGATTCAGGCTACCACGCAGACCGAATGTGCTGCTACCTAGCGCTGAGAGAGAAAGTGCAGAGGCCAGGCGTGTTTGGGCAGAGGCAGCAGCCTGGAGGCTTTCGCTGCCAGCACCGTGCTCTCTGGGCGAGAAGCAGACGACTGTTCGTCTCCAGCTAAACGAAAGCGCGACCTGCTACGAAGAGCATAAGAACGAAGGCAGAGCAGCAGGCTGCTGTGCGAATCGCCCAGGCTGCAAGAGGAAGCGTGCGTGGCACTCGCTTGTTTGCGGATTCACTTTAGCAGTCGGAAGCAGAAAGTTCAACCTGCGCCTACTTGTGCTGCTACCTATTTCTCTTCCAGTATTCCCTGGAACCAATTCTGCTAGCTTCATGCTTGGAGATGCAGAGATGACAGTGGTAGATGCGGTGGAGAAGGGAAAAACAGAGTGCAGAGGACAGTTTCTGGTGCTTGACGTGAGGCAAGGGGAAGGTTCAGCCCAGCAGAGGCTGTTACCCCTGGAGCCTTTTTCTTTGGCAGCAGCTGCTGCAAGTGGGCAAGGGAGCTGCGAGAGTGAAGAAGGGGACGGTCCATCTAGCTGAGGAAAGAAGAAGCTCCCCGAGGCGCAGTTTGTTGCGCTCAGTTTCAAGGCTGCCTGGAGGAGGGGGGGGACTTGAAGAACGCCTTCTTTCTGGACGCCTCCTTCTGGCTGTGCTCCAGCTGCATGCACTCTGCAGCACGGAAGGTTTAGGAACCTGCTGCTGGCCAGCTTGTGTCCAGGAGTGCAAGGGCTGCGCCTTCCTTTCTGAAGCAGCCAGAGCATTCTCAGCTGCATGTGCTTGTGAAGCAGCTCTTGGCTGGACAGTTGAAATTGGCTCCCCTGAGTACATGAGCCCGGTGCCCAGCTGCTTGGTTCTTCGCCTTCTGTGCTCTGGACAGAAGTGAAGCCCAGCCATGGCTTGGAGCTTTGCCGCTCTTCAGCGTGAACACTGCACGCAGCCACAGTGTGCTGTGCAGGGATTTTCCTTCAGCTCGACGGACAAGCATTTTCTTGCTGTTTCACCGAGTGCAAACTGTCCGTGTAGCTCTCGCTCAGCGAAATGCGTTTGGAGAGAAACACTTGCTGGAGTAGCTTTTCGCTGGGCAAGACTTTCAACACAGCACCACAATTCGGGCAAGGAGCAGCAGAAAGGAAGACCATCTTTTGGTCCTGGCACGTTCTTCTGGGCGAGACGCCTATCCGCCTCTTCGCTCCCTGCAAGGCTGTAAGCTTGGCGCTGGTACTTGCAAGTGAGAAGGCAGGTGCAGAGAGCACCGCCGTCTGCCGGCGCTGTGCAGGCTGGAAAGGAAAGAGGGCTACCACTAGGATGTGCTGCAAATACAGGTTTGCACGCGTCGAGGGTAAGCTCCGGCTAAGCTCGTTGACCTCAAACTGTTCTCTGTGCGAGACTTAGCTGAGAAGCTTTCCGTTAAGATTCAGGCTACCACGCAGACCGAATGTGCTGCTACCTAGCGCTGAGAGAGAAAGTGCAGAGGCCAGGCGTGTTTGGGCAGAGGCAGCAGCCTGGAGGCTTTCGCTGCCAGCACCGTGCTCTCTGGGCGAGAAGCAGACGACTGTTCGTCTCCAGCTAAACGAAAGCGCGACCTGCTACGAAGAGCATAAGAACGAAGGCAGAGCAGCAGGCTGCTGTGCGAATCGCCCAGGCTGCAAGAGGAAGCGTGCGTGGCACTCGCTTGTTTGCGGATTCACTTTAGCAGTCGGAAGCAGAAAGTTCAACCTGCGGCTACTTGTGCTGCTACCTATTTCTCTTCCAGTATTCCCTGGAACCAATTCTGCTAGCTTCATGCTTGGAGATGCAGAGATGACAGTGGTAGATGCGGTGGAGAAGGGAAAAACAGAGTGCAGAGGACAGTTTCTGGTGCTTGACGTGAGGCAAGGGGAAGGTTCAGCCCAGCAGAGGCTGTTACCCCTGGAGCCTTTTTCTTTGGCAGCAGCTGCTGCAAGTGGGCAAGGGAGCTGCGAGAGTGAAGAAGGGGACGGTCCATCTAGCTGAGGAAAGAAGAAGCTCCCCGAGGCGCAGTTTGTTGCGCTCAGTTTCAAGGCTGCCTGGAGGAGGGGGGGACTTGAAGAACGCCTTCTTTCTGGACGCCTCCTCCTGGCTGTGCTCCAGCTGCATGCACTCTGCAGCACGGAAGGTTTAGGAACCTGCTGCTGGCCAGCTTGTGTCCAGGAGTGCAAGGGCTGCGCCTTCCTTTCTGAAGCAGCCAGAGCATTCTCAGCTGCATGTGCTTGTGAAGCAGCTCTTGGCTGGACATTTGAAATTGGCTCCCCTGAGTACATGAGCCCGGTGCCCAGCTGCTTGGTTCTTCGCCTTCTGTGCTCTGGACAGAAGTGAAGCCCAGCCATGGCTTGGAGCTTTGCCGCTCTTCAGCGTGAACACTGCACGCAGCCACAGTGTGCTGTGCAGGGATTTTCCTTCAGCTCGACGGACAAGCATTTTCTTGCTGTTTCACCGAGTGCAAACTGTCCGTGTAGCTCTCGCTCAGCGAAATGCGTTTGGAGAGAACCACTTGCTGGAGTAGCTTTTCGCTGGGCAAGACTTTCAACACAGCACCACAATTCGGGCAAGGAGCAGCAGAAAGGAAGACCATCTTTTGGTCCTGGCACCTTCTTCTGGGCGAGACGCCTATCCGCCTCTTCGCTCCCTGCAAGGCTGTAAGCTTGGCGCTGGTACTTGCAAGGGAGAAGGCAGGTGCAGAGAGCACCGCCGTCTGCCGGCGCTGTGCAGGCTGGAAAGGAAAGAGGGCTACCACTAGGATGTGCTGCAAATACAGGTTTCCACGCGTCGAGGGTAAGCTCCGGCTAAGCTCGTTGACCTCAAACTGTTCTCTGTGCGAGACTTAGCTGAGAAGCTTTCCGTTAAGATTCAGGCTACCACGCAGACCGAATGTGCTGCTACCTAGCGCTGAGAGAGAAAGTGCAGAGGCCAGGCGTGTTTGGGCAGAGGCAGCAGCCTGGAGGCTTTCGCTGCCAGCACCGTGCTCTCTGGGCGAGAAGCAGACGACTGTTCGTCTCCAGCTAAACGAAAGCGCGACCTGCTACGAAGAGCATAAGAACGAAGGCAGAGCAGCAGGCTGCTGTGCGAATCGCCCAGGCTGCAAGAGGAAGCGTGCGTGGCACTCGCTTGTTTGCGGATTCACTTTAGCAGTCGGAAGCAGAAAGTTCAACCTGCGGCTACTTGTGCTGCTACCTATTTCTCTTCCAGTATTCCCTGGAACCAATTCTGCTAGCTTCATGCTTGGAGATGCAGAGATGACAGTGGTAGATGCGGTGGAGAAGGGAAAAACAGAGTGCAGAGGACAGTTTCTGGTGCTTGACGTGAGGCAAGGGGAAGGTTCAGCCCAGCAGAGGCTGTTACCCCTGGAGCCTTTTTCTTTGGCAGCAGCTGCTGCAAGTGGGCAAGGGAGCTGCGAGAGTGAAGAAGGGGACGGTCCATCTAGCTGAGGAAAGAAGAAGCTCCCCGAGGCGCAGTTTGTTGCGCTCAGTTTCAAGGCTGCCTGGAGGAGGGGGGGACTTGAAGAACGCCTTCTTTCTGGACGCCTCCTTCTGGCTGTGCTCCAGCTGCATGCACTCTGCAGCACGGAAGGTTTAGGAACCTGCTGCTGGCCAGCTTGTGTCCAGGAGTGCAAGGGCTGCGCCTTCCTTTCTGAAGCAGCCAGAGCATTCTCCGCTGCAGCTGTTTGTGAAGCAGCTCTTGTCTGGACATTTGAAATTGGCTCCCCTGAGTACATGAGCCCGGTGCCCAGCTGCTTGGTTCTTCGCCTTCTGTGCTCTGGACAGAAGTGAAGCCCAGCCATGGCTTGGAGCTTTGCCGCTCTTCAGCGTGAACACTGCACGCAGCCACAGTGTGCTGTGCAGGGATTTTCCTTCAGCTCGACGGACAAGCATTTTCTTGCTGTTTCACCGAGTGCAAACTGTCCGTGTAGCTCTCGCTCAGCGAAATGCGTTTGGAGAGGAACACTTGCTGGAGTAGCTTTTCGCTGGGCAAGACTTTCAACACAGCACCACAATTCGGGCAAGGAGCAGCAGAAAGGAAGACCATCTTTTGGTCCTGGCACGTTCTTCTGGGCGAGACGCCTATCCGCCTCTTCGCTCCCTGCAAGGCTGTAAGCTTGGCGCTGGTACTTGCAAGTGAGAAGGCAGGTGCAGAGAGCACCGCCGTCTGCCGGCGCTGTGCAGGCTGGAAAGGAAAGAGGGCTACCACTAGGATGTGCTGCAAATACAGGTTTCCACGCGTCGAGGGTAAGCTCCGGCTAAGCTCGTTGACCTCAAACTGTTCTCTGTGCGAGACTTAGCTGAGAAGCTTTCCGTTAAGATTCAGGCTACCACGCAGACCGAATGTGCTGCTACCTAGCGCTGAGAGAGAAAGTGCAGAGGCCAGGCGTGTTTGGGCAGAGGCAGCAGCCTGGAGGCTTTCGCTGCCAGCACCGTGCTCTCTGGGCGAGAAGCAGACGACTGTTCGTCTCCAGCTAAACGAAAGCGCGACCTGCTACGAAGAGCATAAGAACGAAGGCAGAGCAGCAGGCTGCTGTGCGAATCGCCCAGGCTGCAAGAGGAAGCGTGCGTGGCACTCGCTTGTTTGCGGATTCACTTTAGCAGTCGGAAGCAGAAAGTTCAACCTGCGGCTACTTGTGCTGCTACCTATTTCTCTTCCAGTATTCCCTGGAACCAATTCTGCTAGCTTCATGCTTGGAGATGCAGAGATGACAGTGGTAGATGCGGTGGAGAAGGGAAAAACAGAGTGCAGAGGACAGTTTCTGGTGCTTGACGTGAGGCAAGGGGAAGGTTCAGCCCAGCAGAGGCTGTTACCCCTGGAGCCTTTTTCTTTGGCAGCAGCTGCTGCAAGTGGGCAAGGGAGCTGCGAGAGTGAAGAAGGGGACGGTCCATCTAGCTGAGGAAAGAAGAAGCTCCCCGAGGCGCAGTTTGTTGCGCTCAGTTTCAAGGCTGCCTGGAGGAGGGGGGGACTTGAAGAACGCCTTCTTTCTGGACGCCTCCTCCTGGCTGTGCTCCAGCTGCATGCACTCTGCAGCACGGAAGGTTTAGGAACCTGCTGCTGGCCAGCTTGTGTCCAGGAGTGCAAGGGCTGCGCCTTCCTTTCTGAAGCAGCCAGAGCATTCTCAGCTGCATGTGCTTGTGAAGCAGCTCTTGGCTGGACATTTGAAATTGGCTCCCCTGAGTACATGAGCCCGGTGCCCAGCTGCTTGGTTCTTCGCCTTCTGTGCTCTGGACAGAAGTGAAGCCCAGCCATGGCTTGGAGCTTTGCCGCTCTTCAGCGTGAACACTGCACGCAGCCACAGTGTGCTGTGCAGGGATTTTCCTTCAGCTCGACGGACAAGCATTTTCTTGCTGTTTCACCGAGTGCAAACTGTCCGTGTAGCTCTCGCTCAGCGAAATGCGTTTGGAGAGAAACACTTGCTGGAGTAGCTTTTCGCTGGGCAAGACTTTCAACACAGCACCACAATTCGGGCAAGGAGCAGCAGAAAGGAAGACCATCTTTTGGTCCTGGCACCTTCTTCTGGGCGAGACGCCTATCCGCCTCTTCGCTCCCTGCAAGGCTGTAAGCTTGGCGCTGGTACTTGCAAGTGAGAAGGCAGGTGCAGAGAGCACCGCCGTCTGCCGGCGTTGTGCAGGCTGGAAAGGAAAGAGGGCTACCACTAGGATGTGCTGCAAATACAGGTTTGCACGCGTCGAGGGTAAGCTCCGGCTAAGCTCGTTGACCTCAAACTGTTCTCTGTGCGAGACTTAGCTGAGAAGCTTTCCGTTAAGATTCAGGCTACCACGCAGACCGAATGTGCTGCTACCTAGCGCTGAGAGAGAAAGTGCAGAGGCCAGGCGTGTTTGGGCAGAGGCAGCAGCCTGGAGGCTTTCGCTGCCAGCACCGTGCTCTCTGGGCGAGAAGCAGACGACTGTTCGTCTCCAGCTAAACGAAAGCGCGACCTGCTACGAAGAGCATAAGAACGAAGGCAGAGCAGCAGGCTGCTGTGCGAATCGCCCAGGCTGCAAGAGGAAGCGTGCGTGGCACTCGCTTGTTTGCGGATTCACTTTAGCAGTCGGAAGCAGAAAGTTCAACCTGCGCCTACTTGTGCTGCTACCTATTTCTCTTCCAGTATTCCCTGGAACCAATTCTGCTAGCTTCATGCTTGGCGATGCAGAGATGACAGTGGTAGATGCGGTGGAGAAGGGAAAAACAGAGTGCAGAGGACAGTTTCTGGTGCTTGACGTGAGGCAAGGGGAAGGTTCAGCCCAGCAGAGGCTGTTACCCCTGGAGCCTTTTTCTTTGGCAGCAGCTGCTGCAAGTGGGCAAGGGAGCTGCGAGAGTGAAGAAGGGGACGGTCCATCTAGCTGAGGAAAGAAGAAGCTCCCCGAGGCGCAGTTTGTTGCGCTCAGTTTCAAGGCTGCCTGGAGGAGGGGGGGACTTGAAGAACGCCTTCTTTCTGGACGCCTCCTTCTGGCTGTGCTCCAGCTGCATGCACTCTGCAGCACGGAAGGTTTAGGAACCTGCTGCTGGCCAGCTTGTGTCCAGGAGTGCAAGGGCTGCGCCTTCCTTTCTGAAGCAGCCAGAGCATTCTCCGCTGCAGCTGCTTGTGAAGCAGCTCTTGGCTGGACATTTGAAATTGGCTCCCCTGAGTACATGAGCCCGGTGCCCAGCTGCTTGGTTCTTCGCCTTCTGTGCTCTGGACAGAAGTGAAGCCCAGCCATGGCTTGGAGCTTTGCCGCTCTTCAGCGTGAACACTGCACGCAGCCACAGTGTGCTGTGCAGGGATTTTCCTTCAGCTCGACGGACAAGCATTTTCTTGCTGTTTCACCGAGTGCAAACTGTCCGTGTAGCTCTCGCTCAGCGAAATGCGTTTGGAGAGGAACACTTGCTGGAGTAGCTTTTCGCTGGGCAAGACTTTCAACACAGCACCACAATTCGGGCAAGGAGCAGCAGAAAGGAAGACCATCTTTTGGTCCTGGCACCTTCTTCTGGGCGAGACGCCTATCCGCCTCTTCGCTCCCTGCAAGGCTGTAAGCTTGGCGCTGGTACTTGCAAGGGAGAAGGCAGGTGCAGAGAGCACCGCCGTCTGCCGGCGCTGTGCAGGCTGGAAAGGAAAGAGGGCTACCACTAGGATGTGCTGCAAATACAGGTTTGCACGCGTCGAGGGTAAGCTCCGGCTAAGCTCGTTGACCTCAAACTGTTCTCTGTGCGAGACTTAGCTGAGAAGCTTTCCGTTAAGATTCAGGCTACCACGCAGACCGAATGTGCTGCTACCTAGCGCTGAGAGAGAAAGTGCAGAGGCCAGGCGTGTTTGGGCAGAGGCAGCAGCCTGGAGGCTTTCGCTGCCAGCACCGTGCTCTCTGGGCGAGAAGCAGACGACTGTTCGTCTCCAGCTAAACGAAAGCGCGACCTGCTACGAAGAGCATAAGAACGAAGGCAGAGCAGCAGGCTGCTGTGCGAATCGCCCAGGCTGCAAGAGGAAGCGTGCGTGGCACTCGCTTGTTTGCGGATTCACTTTAGCAGTCGGAAGCAGAAAGTTCAAGCTGCGGCTACTTGTGCTGCTACCTATTTCTCTTCCAGTATTCCCTGGAACCAATTCTGCTAGCTTCATGCTTGGAGATGCAGAGATGACAGTGGTAGATGCGGTGGAGAAGGGAAAAACAGAGTGCAGAGGACAGTTTCTGGTGCTTGACGTGAGGCAAGGGGAAGGTTCAGCCCAGCAGAGGCTGTTACCCCTGGAGCCTTTTTCTTTGGCAGCAGCTGCTGCAAGTGGGCAAGGGAGCTGCGAGAGTGAAGAAGGGGACGGTCCATCTAGCTGAGGAAAGAAGAAGCTCCCCGAGGCGCAGTTTGTTGCGCTCAGTTTCAAGGCTGCCTGGAGGAGGGGGGGACTTGAAGAACGCCTTCTTTCTGGACGCCTCCTCCTGGCTGTGCTCCAGCTGCATGCACTCTGCAGCACGGAAGGTTTAGGAACCTGCTGCTGGCCAGCTTGTGTCCAGGAGTGCAAGGGCTGCGCCTTCCTTTCTGAAGCAGCCAGAGCATTCTCAGCTGCATGTGCTTGTGAAGCAGCTCTTGGCTGGACATTTGAAATTGGCTCCCCTGAGTACATGAGCCCGGTGCCCAGCTGCTTGGTTCTTCGCCTTCTGTGCTCTGGACAGAAGTGAAGCCCAGCCATGGCTTGGAGCTTTGCCGCTCTTCAGCGTGAACACTGCACGCAGCCACAGTGTGCTGTGCAGGGATTTTCCTTCAGCTCGACGGACAAGCATTTTCTTGCTGTTTCACCGAGTGCAAACTGTCCGTGTAGCTCTCGCTCAGCGAAATGCGTTTGGAGAGAAACACTTGCTGGAGTAGCTTTTCGCTGGGCAAGACTTTCAACACAGCACCACAATTCGGGCAAGGAGCAGCAGAAAGGAAGACCATCTTTTGGTCCTGGCACGTTCTTCTGGGCGAGACGCCTATCCGCCTCTTCGCTCCCTGCAAGGCTGTAAGCTTGGCGCTGGTACTTGCAAGGGAGAAGGCAGGTGCAGAGAGCACCGCCGTCTGCCGGCGTTGTGCAGGCTGGAAAGGAAAGAGGGCTACCACTAGGATGTGCTGCAAATACAGGTTTGCACGCGTCGAGGGTAAGCTCCGGCTAAGCTCGTTGACCTCAAACTGTTCTCTGTGCGAGACTTAGCTGAGAAGCTTTCCGTTAAGATTCAGGCTACCACGCAGACCGAATGTGCTGCTACCTAGCGCTGAGAGAGAAAGTGCAGAGGCCAGGCGTGTTTGGGCAGAGGCAGCAGCCTGGAGGCTTTCGCTGCCAGCACCGTGCTCTCTGGGCGAGAAGCAGACGACTGTTCGTCTCCAGCTAAACGAAAGCGCGACCTGCTACGAAGAGCATAAGAACGAAGGCAGAGCAGCAGGCTGCTGTGCGAATCGCCCAGGCTGCAAGAGGAAGCGTGCGTGGCACTCGCTTGTTTGCGGATTCACTTTAGCAGTCGGAAGCAGAAAGTTCAACCTGCGGCTACTTGTGCTGCTACCTATTTCTCTTCCAGTATTCCCTGGAACCAATTCTGCTAGCTTCATGCTTGGCGATGCAGAGATGACAGTGGTAGATGCGGTGGAGAAGGGAAAAACAGAGTGCAGAGGACAGTTTCTGGTGCTTGACGTGAGGCAAGGGGAAGGTTCAGCCCAGCAGAGGCTGTTACCCCTGGAGCCTTTTTCTTTGGCAGCAGCTGCTGCAAGTGGGCAAGGGAGCTGCGAGAGTGAAGAAGGGGACGGTCCATCTAGCTGAGGAAAGAAGAAGCTCCCCGAGGCGCAGTTTGTTGCGCTCAGTTTCAAGGCTGCCTGGAGGAGGGGGGGACTTGAAGAACGCCTTCTTTCTGGACGCCTCCTTCTGGCTGTGCTCCAGCTGCATGCACTCTGCAGCACGGAAGGTTTAGGAACCTGCTGCTGGCCAGCTTGTGTCCAGGAGTGCAAGGGCTGCGCCTTCCTTTCTGAAGCAGCCAGAGCATTCTCAGCTGCATGTGCTTGTGAAGCAGCTCTTGGCTGGACATTTGAAATTGGCTCCCCTGAGTACATGAGCCCGGTGCCCAGCTGCTTGGTTCTTCGCCTTCTGTGCTCTGGACAGAAGTGAAGCCCAGCCATGGCTTGGAGCTTTGCCGCTCTTCAGCGGGAACACTGCACGCAGCCACAGTGTGCTGTGCAGGGATTTTCCTTCAGCTCGACGGACAAGCATTTTCTTGCTGTTTCACCGAGTGCAAACTGTCCGTGTAGCTCTCGCTCAGCGAAATGCGTTTGGAGAGAAACACTTGCTGGAGTAGCTTTTCGCTGGGCAAGACTTTCAACACAGCACCACAATTCGGGCAAGGAGCAGCAGAAAGGAAGACCATCTTTTGGTCCTGGCACCTTCTTCTGGGCGAGACGCCTATCCGCCTCTTCGCTCCCTGCAAGGCTGTAAGCTTGGCGCTGGTACTTGCAAGTGAGAAGGCAGGTGCAGAGAGCACCGCCGTCTGCCGGCGCTGTGCAGGCTGGAAAGGAAAGAGGGCTACCACTAGGATGTGCTGCAAATACAGGTTTGCACGCGTCGAGGGTAAGCTCCGGCTAAGCTCGTTGACCTCAAACTGTTCTCTGTGCGAGACTTAGCTGAGAAGCTTTCCGTTAAGATTCAGGCTACCACGCAGACCGAATGTGCTGCTACCTAGCGCTGAGAGAGAAAGTGCAGAGGCCAGGCGTGTTTGGGCAGAGGCAGCAGCCTGGAGGCTTTCGCTGCCAGCACCGTGCTCTCTGGGCGAGAAGCAGACGACTGTTCGTCTCCAGCTAAACGAAAGCGCGACCTGCTACGAAGAGCATAAGAACGAAGGCAGAGCAGCAGGCTGCTGTGCGAATCGCCCAGGCTGCAAGAGGAAGCGTGCGTGGCACTCGCTTGTTTGCGGATTCACTTTAGCAGTCGGAAGCAGAAAGTTCAACCTGCGGCTACTTGTGCTGCTACCTATTTCTCTTCCAGTATTCCCTGGAACCAATTCTGCTAGCTTCATGCTTGGAGATGCAGAGATGACAGTGGTAGATGCGGTGGAGAAGGGAAAAACAGAGTGCAGAGGACAGTTTCTGGTGCTTGACGTGAGGCAAGGGGAAGGTTCAGCCCAGCAGAGGCTGTTACCCCTGGAGCCTTTTTCTTTGGCAGCAGCTGCTGCAAGTGGGCAAGGGAGCTGCGAGAGTGAAGAAGGGGACGGTCCATCTAGCTGAGGAAAGAAGAAGCTCCCCGAGGCGCAGTTTGTTGCGCTCAGTTTCAAGGCTGCCTGGAGGAGGGGGGGACTTGAAGAACGCCTTCTTTCTGGACGCCTCCTCCTGGCTGTGCTCCAGCTGCATGCACTCTGCAGCACGGAAGGTTTAGGAACCTGCTGCTGGCCAGCTTGTGTCCAGGAGTGCAAGGGCTGCGCCTTCCTTTCTGAAGCAGCCAGAGCATTCTCCGCTGCAGCTGCTTGTGAAGCAGCTCTTGGCTGGACATTTGAAATTGGCTCCCCTGAGTACATGAGCCCGGTGCCCAGCTGCTTGGTTCTTCGCCTTCTGTGCTCTGGACAGAAGTGAAGCCCAGCCATGGCTTGGAGCTTTGCCGCTCTTCAGCGTGAACACTGCACGCAGCCACAGTGTGCTGTGCAGGGATTTTCCTTCAGCTCGACGGACAAGCATTTTCTTGCTGTTTCACCGAGTGCAAACTGTCCGTGTAGCTCTCGCTCAGCGAAATGCGTTTGGAGAGAAACACTTGCTGGAGTAGCTTTTCGCTGGGCAAGACTTTCAACACAGCACCACAATTCGGGCAAGGAGCAGCAGAAAGGAAGACCATCTTTTGGTCCTGGCACCTTCTTCTGGGCGAGACGCCTATCCGCCTCTTCGCTCCCTGCAAGGCTGTAAGCTTGGCGCTGGTACTTGCAAGTGAGAAGGCAGGTGCAGAGAGCACCGCCGTCTGCCGGCGTTGTGCAGGCTGGAAAGGAAAGAGGGCTACCACTAGGATGTGCTGCAAATACAGGTTTGCACGCGTCGAGGGTAAGCTCCGGCTAAGCTCGTTGACCTCAAACTGTTCTCTGTGCGAGACTTAGCTGAGAAGCTTTCCGTTAAGATTCAGGCTACCACGCAGACCGAATGTGCTGCTACCTAGCGCTGAGAGAGAAAGTGCAGAGGCCAGGCGTGTTTGGGCAGAGGCAGCAGCCTGGAGGCTTTCGCTGCCAGCACCGTGCTCTCTGGGCGAGAAGCAGACGACTGTTCGTCTCCAGCTAAACGAAAGCGCGACCTGCTACGAAGAGCATAAGAACGAAGGCAGAGCAGCAGGCTGCTGTGCGAATCGCCCAGGCTGCAAGAGGAAGCGTGCGTGGCACTCGCTTGTTTGCGGATTCACTTTAGCAGTCGGAAGCAGAAAGTTCAACCTGCGGCTACTTGTGCTGCTACCTATTTCTCTTCCAGTATTCCCTGGAACCAATTCTGCTAGCTTCATGCTTGGCGATGCAGAGATGACAGTGGTAGATGCGGTGGAGAAGGGAAAAACAGAGTGCAGAGGACAGTTTCTGGTGCTTGACGTGAGGCAAGGGGAAGGTTCAGCCCAGCAGAGGCTGTTACCCCTGGAGCCTTTTTCTTTGGCAGCAGCTGCTGCAAGTGGGCAAGGGAGCTGCGAGAGTGAAGAAGGGGACGGTCCATCTAGCTGAGGAAAGAAGAAGCTCCCCGAGGCGCAGTTTGTTGTGCTCAGTTTCAAGGCTGCCTGGAGGAGGGGGGGACTTGAAGAACGCCTTCTTTCTGGACGCCTCCTCCTGGCTGTGCTCCAGCTGCATGCACTCTGCAGCACGGAAGGTTTAGGAACCTGCTGCTGGCCAGCTTGTGTCCAGGAGTGCAAGGGCTGCGCCTTCCTTTCTGAAGCAGCCAGAGCATTCTCCGCTGCAGCTGCTTGTGAAGCAGCTCTTGGCTGGACATTTGAAATTGGCTCCCCTGAGTACATGAGCCCGGTGCCCAGCTGCTTGGTTCTTCGCCTTCTGTGCTCTGGACAGAAGTGAAGCCCAGCCATGGCTTGGAGCTTTGCCGCTCTTCAGCGTGAACACTGCACGCAGCCACAGTGTGCTGTGCAGGGATTTTCCTTCAGCTCGACGGACAAGCATTTTCTTGCTGTTTCACCGAGTGCAAACTGTCTGTGTAGCTCTCGCTCAGCGAAATGCGTCAGGAGAGAAACATTTGCTGGAGTAGCTTTTCGCTGGGCAAGACTTTCAACACAGCACCACAATTCGGGCAAGGAGCAGCAGAAAGGAAGACCATCTTTTGGTCCTGGCACGTTCTTCTGGGCGAGACGCCTATCCGCCTCTTCGCTCCCTGCAAGGCTGTAAGCTTGGCGCTGGTACTTGCAAGGGAGAAGGCAGGTGCAGAGAGCACCGCCGTCTGCCGGCGCTGTGCAGGCTGGAAAGGAAAGAGGGCTACCACTAGGATGTGCTGCAAATACAGGTTTGCACGCGTCGAGGGTAAGCTCCGGCTAAGCTCGTTGACCTCAAACTGTTCTCTGTGCGAGACTTAGCTGAGAAGCTTTCCGTTAAGATTCAGGCTACCACGCAGACCGAATGTGCTGCTACCTAGCGCTGAGAGAGAAAGTGCAGAGGCCAGGCGTGTTTGGGCAGAGGCAGCAGCCTGGAGGCTTTCGCTGCCAGCACCGTGCTCTCTGGGCGAGAAGCAGACGACTGTTCGTCTCCAGCTAAACGAAAGCGCGACCTGCTACGAAGAGCATAAGAACGAAGGCAGAGCAGCAGGCTGCTGTGCGAATCGCCCAGGCTGCAAGAGGAAGCGTGCGTGGCACTCGCTTGTTTGCGGATTCACTTTAGCAGTCGGAAGCAGAAAGTTCAACCTGCGGCTACTTGTGCTGCTACCTATTTCTCTTCCAGTATTCCCTGGAACCAATTCTGCTAGCTTCATGCTTGGAGATGCAGAGATGACAGTGGTAGATGCGGTGGAGAAGGGAAAAACAGAGTGCAGAGGACAGTTTCTGGTGCTTGACGTGAGGCAAGGGGAAGGTTCAGCCCAGCAGAGGCTGTTACCCCTGGAGCCTTTTTCTTTGGCAGCAGCTGCTGCAAGTGGGCAAGGGAGCTGCGAGAGTGAAGAAGGGGACGGTCCATCTAGCTGAGGAAAGAAGAAGCTCCCCGAGGCGCAGTTTGTTGTGCTCAGTTTCAAGGCTGCCTGGAGGAGGGGGGGACTTGAAGAACGCCTTCTTTCTGGACGCCTCCTCCTGGCTGTGCTCCAGCTGCATGCACTCTGCAGCACGGAAGGTTTAGGAACCTGCTGCTGGCCAGCTTGTGTCCAGGAGTGCAAGGGCTGCGCCTTCCTTTCTGAAGCAGCCAGAGCATTCTCAGCTGCATGTGCTTGTGAAGCAGCTCTTGGCTGGACATTTGAAATTGGCTCCCCTGAGTACATGAGCCCGGTGCCCAGCTGCTTGGTTCTTCGCCTTCTGTGCTCTGGACAGAAGTGAAGCCCAGCCATGGCTTGGAGCTTTGCCGCTCTTCAGCGTGAACACTGCACGCAGCCACAGTGTGCTGTGCAGGGATTTTCCTTCAGCTCGACGGACAAGCATTTTCTTGCTGTTTCACCGAGTGCAAACTGTCCGTGTAGCTCTCGCTCAGCGAAATGCGTTTGGAGAGAAACACTTGCTGGAGTAGCTTTTCGCTGGGCAAGACTTTCAACACAGCACCACAATTCGGGCAAGGAGCAGCAGAAAGGAAGACCATCTTTTGGTCCTGGCACCTTCTTCTGGGCGAGACGCCTATCCGCCTCTTCGCTCCCTGCAAGGCTGTAAGCTTGGCGCTGGTACTTGCAAGTGAGAAGGCAGGTGCAGAGAGCACCGCCGTCTGCCGGCGTTGTGCAGGCTGGAAAGGAAAGAGGGCTACCACTAGGATGTGCTGCAAATACAGGTTTGCACGCGTCGAGGGTAAGCTCCGGCTAAGCTCGTTGACCTCAAACTGTTCTCTGTGCGAGACTTAGCTGAGAAGCTTTCCGTTAAGATTCAGGCTACCACGCAGACCGAATGTGCTGCTACCTAGCGCTGAGAGAGAAAGTGCAGAGGCCAGGCGTGTTTGGGCAGAGGCAGCAGCCTGGAGGCTTTCGCTGCCAGCACCGTGCTCTCTGGGCGAGAAGCAGACGACTGTTCGTCTCCAGCTAAACGAAAGCGCGACCTGCTACGAAGAGCATAAGAACGAAGGCAGAGCAGCAGGCTGCTGTGCGAATCGCCCAGGCTGCAAGAGGAAGCGTGCGTGGCACTCGCTTGTTTGCGGATTCACTTTAGCAGTCGGAAGCAGAAAGTTCAACCTGCGGCTACTTGTGCTGCTACCTATTTCTCTTCCAGTATTCCCTGGAACCAATTCTGCTAGCTTCATGCTTGGAGATGCAGAGATGACAGTGGTAGATGCGGTGGAGAAGGGAAAAACAGAGTGCAGAGGACAGTTTCTGGTGCTTGACGTGAGGCAAGGGGAAGGTTCAGCCCAGCAGAGGCTGTTACCCCTGGAGCCTTTTTCTTTGGCAGCAGCTGCTGCAAGTGGGCAAGGGAGCTGCGAGAGTGAAGAAGGGGACGGTCCATCTAGCTGAGGAAAGAAGAAGCTCCCCGAGGCGCAGTTTGTTGCGCTCAGTTTCAAGGCTGCCTGGAGGAGGGGGGGACTTGAAGAACGCCTTCTTTCTGGACGCCTCCTCCTGGCTGTGCTCCAGCTGCATGCACTCTGCAGCACGGAAGGTTTAGGAACCTGCTGCTGGCCAGCTTGTGTCCAGGAGTGCAAGGGCTGCGCCTTCCTTTCTGAAGCAGCCAGAGCATTCTCAGCTGCATGTGCTTGTGAAGCAGCTCTTGGCTGGACATTTGAAATTGGCTCCCCTGAGTACATGAGCCCGGTGCCCAGCTGCTTGGTTCTTCGCCTTCTGTGCTCTGGACAGAAGTGAAGCCCAGCCATGGCTTGGAGCTTTGCCGCTCTTCAGCGTGAACACTGCACGCAGCCACAGTGTGCTGTGCAGGGATTTTCCTTCAGCTCGACGGACAAGCATTTTCTTGCTGTTTCACCGAGTGCAAACTGTCCGTGTAGCTCTCGCTCAGCGAAATGCGTTTGGAGAGAAACACTTGCTGGAGTAGCTTTTCGCTGGGCAAGACTTTCAACACAGCACCACAATTCGGGCAAGGAGCAGCAGAAAGGAAGACCATCTTTTGGTCCTGGCACCTTCTTCTGGGCGAGACGCCTATCCGCCTCTTCGCTCCCTGCAAGGCTGTAAGCTTGGCGCTGGTACTTGCAAGTGAGAAGGCAGGTGCAGAGAGCACCGCCGTCTGCCGGCGTTGTGCAGGCTGGAAAGGAAAGAGGGCTACCACTAGGATGTGCTGCAAATACAGGTTTGCACGCGTCGAGGGTAAGCTCCGGCTAAGCTCGTTGACCTCAAACTGTTCTCTGTGCGAGACTTAGCTGAGAAGCTTTCCGTTAAGATTCAGGCTACCACGCAGACCGAATGTGCTGCTACCTAGCGCTGAGAGAGAAAGTGCAGAGGCCAGGCGTGTTTGGGCAGAGGCAGCAGCCTGGAGGCTTTCGCTGCCAGCACCGTGCTCTCTGGGCGAGAAGCAGACGACTGTTCGTCTCCAGCTAAACGAAAGCGCGACCTGCTACGAAGAGCATAAGAACGAAGGCAGAGCAGCAGGCTGCTGTGCGAATCGCCCAGGCTGCAAGAGGAAGCGTGCGTGGCACTCGCTTGTTTGCGGATTCACTTTAGCAGTCGGAAGCAGAAAGTTCAACCTGCGGCTACTTGTGCTGCTACCTATTTCTCTTCCAGTATTCCCTGGAACCAATTCTGCTAGCTTCATGCTTGGCGATGCAGAGATGACAGTGGTAGATGCGGTGGAGAAGGGAAAAACAGAGTGCAGAGGACAGTTTCTGGTGCTTGACGTGAGGCAAGGGGAAGGTTCAGCCCAGCAGAGGCTGTTACCCCTGGAGCCTTTTTCTTTGGCAGCAGCTGCTGCAAGTGGGCAAGGGAGCTGCGAGAGTGAAGAAGGGGACGGTCCATCTAGCTGAGGAAAGAAGAAGCTCCCCGAGGCGCAGTTTGTTGCGCTCAGTTTCAAGGCTGCCTGGAGGAGGGGGGGACTTGAAGAACGCCTTCTTTCTGGACGCCTCCTTCTGGCTGTGCTCCAGCTGCATGCACTCTGCAGCACGGAAGGTTTAGGAACCTGCTGCTGGCCAGCTTGTGTCCAGGAGTGCAAGGGCTGCGCCTTCCTTTCTGAAGCAGCCAGAGCATTCTCCGCTGCAGCTGCTTGTGAAGCAGCTCTTGGCTGGACATTTGAAATTGGCTCCCCTGAGTACATGAGCCCGGTGCCCAGCTGCTTGGTTCTTCGCCTTCTGTGCTCTGGACAGAAGTGAAGCCCAGCCATGGCTTGGAGCTTTGCCGCTCTTCAGCGTGAACACTGCACGCAGCCACAGTGTGCTGTGCAGGGATTTTCCTTCAGCTCGACGGACAAGCATTTTCTTGCTGTTTCACCGAGTGCAAACTGTCCGTGTAGCTCTCGCTCAGCGAAATGCGTTTGGAGAGAAACACTTGCTGGAGTAGCTTTTCGCTGGGCAAGACTTTCAACACAGCACCACAATTCGGGCAAGGAGCAGCAGAAAGGAAGACCATCTTTTGGTCCTGGCACCTTCTTCTGGGCGAGACGCCTATCCGCCTCTTCGCTCCCTGCAAGGCTGTAAGCTTGGCGCTGGTACTTGCAAGTGAGAAGGCAGGTGCAGAGAGCACCGCCGTCTGCCGGCGTTGTGCAGGCTGGAAAGGAAAGAGGGCTACCACTAGGATGTGCTGCAAATACAGGTTTGCACGCGTCGAGGGTAAGCTCCGGCTAAGCTCGTTGACCTCAAACTGTTCTCTGTGCGAGACTTAGCTGAGAAGCTTTCCGTTAAGATTCAGGCTACCACGCAGACCGAATGTGCTGCTACCTAGCGCTGAGAGAGAAAGTGCAGAGGCCAGGCGTGTTTGGGCAGAGGCAGCAGCCTGGAGGCTTTCGCTGCCAGCACCGTGCTCTCTGGGCGAGAAGCAGACGACTGTTCGTCTCCAGCTAAACGAAAGCGCGACCTGCTACGAAGAGCATAAGAACGAAGGCAGAGCAGCAGGCTGCTGTGCGAATCGCCCAGGCTGCAAGAGGAAGCGTGCGTGGCACTCGCTTGTTTGCGGATTCACTTTAGCAGTCGGAAGCAGAAAGTTCAACCTGCGGCTACTTGTGCTGCTACCTATTTCTCTTCCAGTATTCCCTGGAACCAATTCTGCTAGCTTCATGCTTGGAGATGCAGAGATGACAGTGGTAGATGCGGTGGAGAAGGGAAAAACAGAGTGCAGAGGACAGTTTCTGGTGCTTGACGTGAGGCAAGGGGAAGGTTCAGCCCAGCAGAGGCTGTTACCCCTGGAGCCTTTTTCTTTGGCAGCAGCTGCTGCAAGTGGGCAAGGGAGCTGCGAGAGTGAAGAAGGGGACGGTCCATCTAGCTGAGGAAAGAAGAAGCTCCCCGAGGCGCAGTTTGTTGCGCTCAGTTTCAAGGCTGCCTGGAGGAGGGGGGGACTTGAAGAACGCCTTCTTTCTGGACGCCTCCTCCTGGCTGTGCTCCAGCTGCATGCACTCTGCAGCACGGAAGGTTTAGGAACCTGCTGCTGGCCAGCTTGTGTCCAGGAGTGCAAGGGCTGCGCCTTCCTTTCTGAAGCAGCCAGAGCATTCTCAGCTGCATGTGCTTGTGAAGCAGCTCTTGGCTGGACATTTGAAATTGGCTCCCCTGAGTACATGAGCCCGGTGCCCAGCTGCTTGGTTCTTCGCCTTCTGTGCTCTGGACAGAAGTGAAGCCCAGCCATGGCTTGGAGCTTTGCCGCTCTTCAGCGTGAACACTGCACGCAGCCACAGTGTGCTGTGCAGGGATTTTCCTTCAGCTCGACGGACAAGCATTTTCTTGCTGTTTCACCGAGTGCAAACTGTCCGTGTAGCTCTCGCTCAGCGAAATGCGTTTGGAGAGAAACACTTGCTGGAGTAGCTTTTCGCTGGGCAAGACTTTCAACACAGCACCACAATTCGGGCAAGGAGCAGCAGAAAGGAAGACCATCTTTTGGTCCTGGCACCTTCTTCTGGGCGAGACGCCTATCCGCCTCTTCGCTCCCTGCAAGGCTGTAAGCTTGGCGCTGGTACTTGCAAGTGAGAAGGCAGGTGCAGAGAGCATCGCCGTCTGCCGGCGTTGTGCAGGCTGGAAAGGAAAGAGGGCTACCACTAGGATGTGCTGCAAATACAGGTTTGCACGCGTCGAGGGTAAGCTCCGGCTAAGCTCGTTGACCTCAAACTGTTCTCTGTGCGAGACTTAGCTGAGAAGCTTTCCGTTAAGATTCAGGCTACCACGCAGACCGAATGTGCTGCTACCTAGCGCTGAGAGAGAAAGTGCAGAGGCCAGGCGTGTTTGGGCAGAGGCAGCAGCCTGGAGGCTTTCGCTGCCAGCACCGTGCTCTCTGGGCGAGAAGCAGACGACTGTTCGTCTCCAGCTAAACGAAAGCGCGACCTGCTACGAAGAGCATAAGAACGAAGGCAGAGCAGCAGGCTGCTGTGCGAATCGCCCAGGCTGCAAGAGGAAGCGTGCGTGGCACTCGCTTGTTTGCGGATTCACTTTAGCAGTCGGAAGCAGAAAGTTCAACCTGCGGCTACTTGTGCTGCTACCTATTTCTCTTCCAGTATTCCCTGGAACCAATTCTGCTAGCTTCATGCTTGGCGATGCAGAGATGACAGTGGTAGATGCGGTGGAGAAGGGAAAAACAGAGTGCAGAGGACAGTTTCTGGTGCTTGACGTGAGGCAAGGGGAAGGTTCAGCCCAGCAGAGGCTGTTACCCCTGGAGCCTTTTTCTTTGGCAGCAGCTGCTGCAAGTGGGCAAGGGAGCTGCGAGAGTGAAGAAGGGGACGGTCCATCTAGCTGAGGAAAGAAGAAGCTCCCCGAGGCGCAGTTTGTTGCGCTCAGTTTCAAGGCTGCCTGGAGGAGGGGGGGACTTGAAGAACGCCTTCTTTCTGGACGCCTCCTTCTGGCTGTGCTCCAGCTGCATGCACTCTGCAGCACGGAAGGTTTAGGAACCTGCTGCTGGCCAGCTTGTGTCCAGGAGTGCAAGGGCTGCGCCTTCCTTTCTGAAGCAGCCAGAGCATTCTCCGCTGCAGCTGCTTGTGAAGCAGCTCTTGGCTGGACATTTGAAATTGGCTCCCCTGAGTACATGAGCCCGGTGCCCAGCTGCTTGGTTCTTCGCCTTCTGTGCTCTGGACAGAAGTGAAGCCCAGCCATGGCTTGGAGCTTTGCCGCTCTTCAGCGTGAACACTGCACGCAGCCACAGTGTGCTGTGCAGGGATTTTCCTTCAGCTCGACGGACAAGCATTTTCTTGCTGTTTCACCGAGTGCAAACTGTCCGTGTAGCTCTCGCTCAGCGAAATGCGTTTGGAGAGAAACACTTGCTGGAGTAGCTTTTCGCTGGGCAAGACTTTCAACACAGCACCACAATTCGGGCAAGGAGCAGCAGAAAGGAAGACCATCTTTTGGTCCTGGCACCTTCTTCTGGGCGAGACGCCTATCCGCCTCTTCGCTCCCTGCAAGGCTGTAAGCTTGGCGCTGGTACTTGCAAGTGAGAAGGCAGGTGCAGAGAGCACCGCCGTCTGCCGGCGTTGTGCAGGCTGGAAAGGAAAGAGGGCTACCACTAGGATGTGCTGCAAATACAGGTTTGCACGCGTCGAGGGTAAGCTCCGGCTAAGCTCGTTGACCTCAAACTGTTCTCTGTGCGAGACTTAGCTGAGAAGCTTTCCGTTAAGATTCAGGCTACCACGCAGACCGAATGTGCTGCTACCTAGCGCTGAGAGAGAAAGTGCAGAGGCCAGGCGTGTTTGGGCAGAGGCAGCAGCCTGGAGGCTTTCGCTGCCAGCACCGTGCTCTCTGGGCGAGAAGCAGACGACTGTTCGTCTCCAGCTAAACGAAAGCGCGACCTGCTACGAAGAGCATAAGAACGAAGGCAGAGCAGCAGGCTGCTGTGCGAATCGCCCAGGCTGCAAGAGGAAGCGTGCGTGGCACTCGCTTGTTTGCGGATTCACTTTAGCAGTCGGAAGCAGAAAGTTCAACCTGCGGCTACTTGTGCTGCTACCTATTTCTCTTCCAGTATTCCCTGGAACCAATTCTGCTAGCTTCATGCTTGGAGATGCAGAGATGACAGTGGTAGATGCGGTGGAGAAGGGAAAAACAGAGTGCAGAGGACAGTTTCTGGTGCTTGACGTGAGGCAAGGGGAAGGTTCAGCCCAGCAGAGGCTGTTACCCCTGGAGCCTTTTTCTTTGGCAGCAGCTGCTGCAAGTGGGCAAGGGAGCTGCGAGAGTGAAGAAGGGGACGGTCCATCTAGCTGAGGAAAGAAGAAGCTCCCCGAGGCGCAGTTTGTTGCGCTCAGTTTCAAGGCTGCCTGGAGGAGGGGGGGACTTGAAGAACGCCTTCTTTCTGGACGCCTCCTCCTGGCTGTGCTCCAGCTGCATGCACTCTGCAGCACGGAAGGTTTAGGAACCTGCTGCTGGCCAGCTTGTGTCCAGGAGTGCAAGGGCTGCGCCTTCCTTTCTGAAGCAGCCAGAGCATTCTCCGCTGCAGCTGCTTGTGAAGCAGCTCTTGGCTGGACATTTGAAATTGGCTCCCCTGAGTACATGAGCCCGGTGCCCAGCTGCTTGGTTCTTCGCCTTCTGTGCTCTGGACAGAAGTGAAGCCCAGCCATGGCTTGGAGCTTTGCCGCTCTTCAGCGTGAACACTGCACGCAGCCACAGTGTGCTGTGCAGGGATTTTCCTTCAGCTCGACGGACAAGCATTTTCTTGCTGTTTCACCGAGTGCAAACTGTCCGTGTAGCTCTCGCTCAGCGAAATGCGTTTGGAGAGAAACACTTGCTGGAGTAGCTTTTCGCTGGGCAAGACTTTCAACACAGCACCACAATTCGGGCAAGGAGCAGCAGAAAGGAAGACCATCTTTTGGTCCTGGCACCTTCTTCTGGGCGCGACGCCTATCCGCCTCTTCGCTCCCTGCAAGGCTGTAAGCTTGGCGCTGGTACTTGCAAGTGAGAAGGCAGGTGCAGAGAGCATCGCCGTCTGCCGGCGTTGTGCAGGCTGGAAAGGAAAGAGGGCTACCACTAGGATGTGCTGCAAATACAGGTTTGCACGCGTCGAGGGTAAGCTCCGGCTAAGCTCGTTGACCTCAAACTGTTCTCTGTGCGAGACTTAGCTGAGAAGCTTTCCGTTAAGATTCAGGCTACCACGCAGACCGAATGTGCTGCTACCTAGCGCTGAGAGAGAAAGTGCAGAGGCCAGGCGTGTTTGGGCAGAGGCAGCAGCCTGGAGGCTTTCGCTGCCAGCACCGTGCTCTCTGGGCGAGAAGCAGACGACTGTTCGTCTCCAGCTAAACGAAAGCGCGACCTGCTACGAAGAGCATAAGAACGAAGGCAGAGCAGCAGGCTGCTGTGCGAATCGCCCAGGCTGCAAGAGGAAGCGTGCGTGGCACTCGCTTGTTTGCGGATTCACTTTAGCAGTCGGAAGCAGAAAGTTCAACCTGCGCCTACTTGTGCTGCTACCTATTTCTCTTCCAGTATTCCCTGGAACCAATTCTGCTAGCTTCATGCTTGGCGATGCAGAGATGACAGTGGTAGATGCGGTGGAGAAGGGAAAAACAGAGTGCAGAGGACAGTTTCTGGTGCTTGACGTGAGGCAAGGGGAAGGTTCAGCCCAGCAGAGGCTGTTACCCCTGGAGCCTTTTTCTTTGGCAGCAGCTGCTGCAAGTGGGCAAGGGAGCTGCGAGAGTGAAGAAGGGGACGGTCCATCTAGCTGAGGAAAGAAGAAGCTCCCCGAGGCGCAGTTTGTTGTGCTCAGTTTCAAGGCTGCCTGGAGGAGGGGGGGACTTGAAGAACGCCTTCTTTCTGGACGCCTCCTTCTGGCTGTGCTCCAGCTGCATGCACTCTGCAGCACGGAAGGTTTAGGAACCTGCTGCTGGCCAGCTTGTGTCCAGGAGTGCAAGGGCTGCGCCTTCCTTTCTGAAGCAGCCAGAGCATTCTCCGCTGCAGCTGCTTGTGAAGCAGCTCTTGGCTGGACATTTGAAATTGGCTCCCCTGAGTACATGAGCCCGGTGCCCAGCTGCTTGGTTCTTCGCCTTCTGTGCTCTGGACAGAAGTGAAGCCCAGCCATGGCTTGGAGCTTTGCCGCTCTTCAGCGTGAACACTGCACGCAGCCACAGTGTGCTGTGCAGGGATTTTCCTTCAGCTCGACGGACAAGCATTTTCTTGCTGTTTCACCGAGTGCAAACTGTCCGTGTAGCTCTCGCTCAGCGAAATGCGTTTGGAGAGGAACACTTGCTGGAGTAGCTTTTCGCTGGGCAAGACTTTCAACACAGCACCACAATTCGGGCAAGGAGCAGCAGAAAGGAAGACCATCTTTTGGTCCTGGCACCTTCTTCTGGGCGAGACGCCTATCCGCCTCTTCGCTCCCTGCAAGGCTGTAAGCTTGGCGCTGGTACTTGCAAGGGAGAAGGCAGGTGCAGAGAGCACCGCCGTCTGCCGGCGCTGTGCAGGCTGGAAAGGAAAGAGGGCTACCACTAGGATGTGCTGCAAATACAGGTTTGCACGCGTCGAGGGTAAGCTCCGGCTAAGCTCGTTGACCTCAAACTGTTCTCTGTGCGAGACTTAGCTGAGAAGCTTTCCGTTAAGATTCAGGCTACCACGCAGACCGAATGTGCTGCTACCTAGCGCTGAGAGAGAAAGTGCAGAGGCCAGGCGTGTTTGGGCAGAGGCAGCAGCCTGGAGGCTTTCGCTGCCAGCACCGTGCTCTCTGGGCGAGAAGCAGACGACTGTTCGTCTCCAGCTAAACGAAAGCGCGACCTGCTACGAAGAGCATAAGAACGAAGGCAGAGCAGCAGGCTGCTGTGCGAATCGCCCAGGCTGCAAGAGGAAGCGTGCGTGGCACTCGCTTGTTTGCGGATTCACTTTAGCAGTCGGAAGCAGAAAGTTCAACCTGCGGCTACTTGTGCTGCTACCTATTTCTCTTCCAGTATTCCCTGGAACCAATTCTGCTAGCTTCATGCTTGGAGATGCAGAGATGACAGTGGTAGATGCGGTGGAGAAGGGAAAAACAGAGTGCAGAGGACAGTTTCTGGTGCTTGACGTGAGGCAAGGGGAAGGTTCAGCCCAGCAGAGGCTGTTACCCCTGGAGCCTTTTTCTTTGGCAGCAGCTGCTGCAAGTGGGCAAGGGAGCTGCGAGAGTGAAGAAGGGGACGGTCCATCTAGCTGAGGAAAGAAGAAGCTCCCCGAGGCGCAGTTTGTTGCGCTCAGTTTCAAGGCTGCCTGGAGGAGGGGGGGACTTGAAGAACGCCTTCTTTCTGGACGCCTCCTCCTGGCTGTGCTCCAGCTGCATGCACTCTGCAGCACGGAAGGTTTAGGAACCTGCTGCTGGCCAGCTTGTGTCCAGGAGTGCAAGGGCTGCGCCTTCCTTTCTGAAGCAGCCAGAGCATTCTCAGCTGCATGTGCTTGTGAAGCAGCTCTTGGCTGGACATTTGAAATTGGCTCCCCTGAGTACATGAGCCCGGTGCCCAGCTGCTTGGTTCTTCGCCTTCTGTGCTCTGGACAGAAGTGAAGCCCAGCCATGGCTTGGAGCTTTGCCGCTCTTCAGCGTGAACACTGCACGCAGCCACAGTGTGCTGTGCAGGGATTTTCCTTCAGCTCGACGGACAAGCATTTTCTTGCTGTTTCACCGAGTGCAAACTGTCCGTGTAGCTCTCGCTCAGCGAAATGCGTTTGGAGAGAAACACTTGCTGGAGTAGCTTTTCGCTGGGCAAGACTTTCAACACAGCACCACAATTCGGGCAAGGAGCAGCAGAAAGGAAGACCATCTTTTGGTCCTGGCACGTTCTTCTGGGCGAGACGCCTATCCGCCTCTTCGCTCCCTGCAAGGCTGTAAGCTTGGCGCTGGTACTTGCAAGGGAGAAGGCAGGTGCAGAGAGCACCGCCGTCTGCCGGCGTTGTGCAGGCTGGAAAGGAAAGAGGGCTACCACTAGGATGTGCTGCAAATACAGGTTTGCACGCGTCGAGGGTAAGCTCCGGCTAAGCTCGTTGACCTCAAACTGTTCTCTGTGCGAGACTTAGCTGAGAAGCTTTCCGTTAAGATTCAGGCTACCACGCAGACCGAATGTGCTGCTACCTAGCGCTGAGAGAGAAAGTGCAGAGGCCAGGCGTGTTTGGGCAGAGGCAGCAGCCTGGAGGCTTTCGCTGCCAGCACCGTGCTCTCTGGGCGAGAAGCAGACGACTGTTCGTCTCCAGCTAAACGAAAGCGCGACCTGCTACGAAGAGCATAAGAACGAAGGCAGAGCAGCAGGCTGCTGTGCGAATCGCCCAGGCTGCAAGAGGAAGCGTGCGTGGCACTCGCTTGTTTGCGGATTCACTTTAGCAGTCGGAAGCAGAAAGTTCAACCTGCGGCTACTTGTGCTGCTACCTATTTCTCTTCCAGTATTCCCTGGAACCAATTCTGCTAGCTTCATGCTTGGCGATGCAGAGATGACAGTGGTAGATGCGGTGGAGAAGGGAAAAACAGAGTGCAGAGGACAGTTTCTGGTGCTTGACGTGAGGCAAGGGGAAGGTTCAGCCCAGCAGAGGCTGTTACCCCTGGAGCCTTTTTCTTTGGCAGCAGCTGCTGCAAGTGGGCAAGGGAGCTGCGAGAGTGAAGAAGGGGACGGTCCATCTAGCTGAGGAAAGAAGAAGCTCCCCGAGGCGCAGTTTGTTGCGCTCAGTTTCAAGGCTGCCTGGAGGAGGGGGGGACTTGAAGAACGCCTTCTTTCTGGACGCCTCCTTCTGGCTGTGCTCCAGCTGCATGCACTCTGCAGCACGGAAGGTTTAGGAACCTGCTGCTGGCCAGCTTGTGTCCAGGAGTGCAAGGGCTGCGCCTTCCTTTCTGAAGCAGCCAGAGCATTCTCCGCTGCAGCTGCTTGTGAAGCAGCTCTTGGCTGGACATTTGAAATTGGCTCCCCTGAGTACATGAGCCCGGTGCCCAGCTGCTTGGTTCTTCGCCTTCTGTGCTCTGGACAGAAGTGAAGCCCAGCCATGGCTTGGAGCTTTGCCGCTCTTCAGCGTGAACACTGCACGCAGCCACAGTGTGCTGTGCAGGGATTTTCCTTCAGCTCGACGGACAAGCATTTTCTTGCTGTTTCACCGAGTGCAAACTGTCCGTGTAGCTCTCGCTCAGCGAAATGCGTTTGGAGAGAAACACTTGCTGGAGTAGCTTTTCGCTGGGCAAGACTTTCAACACAGCACCACAATTCGGGCAAGGAGCAGCAGAAAGGAAGACCATCTTTTGGTCCTGGCACCTTCTTCTGGGCGAGACGCCTATCCGCCTCTTCGCTCCCTGCAAGGCTGTAAGCTTGGCGCTGGTACTTGCAAGTGAGAAGGCAGGTGCAGAGAGCACCGCCGTCTGCCGGCGTTGTGCAGGCTGGAAAGGAAAGAGGGCTACCACTAGGATGTGCTGCAAATACAGGTTTGCACGCGTCGAGGGTAAGCTCCGGCTAAGCTCGTTGACCTCAAACTGTTCTCTGTGCGAGACTTAGCTGAGAAGCTTTCCGTTAAGATTCAGGCTACCACGCAGACCGAATGTGCTGCTACCTAGCGCTGAGAGAGAAAGTGCAGAGGCCAGGCGTGTTTGGGCAGAGGCAGCAGCCTGGAGGCTTTCGCTGCCAGCACCGTGCTCTCTGGGCGAGAAGCAGACGACTGTTCGTCTCCAGCTAAACGAAAGCGCGACCTGCTACGAAGAGCATAAGAACGAAGGCAGAGCAGCAGGCTGCTGTGCGAATCGCCCAGGCTGCAAGAGGAAGCGTGCGTGGCACTCGCTTGTTTGCGGATTCACTTTAGCAGTCGGAAGCAGAAAGTTCAACCTGCGGCTACTTGTGCTGCTACCTATTTCTCTTCCAGTATTCCCTGGAACCAATTCTGCTAGCTTCATGCTTGGAGATGCAGAGATGACAGTGGTAGATGCGGTGGAGAAGGGAAAAACAGAGTGCAGAGGACAGTTTCTGGTGCTTGACGTGAGGCAAGGGGAAGGTTCAGCCCAGCAGAGGCTGTTACCCCTGGAGCCTTTTTCTTTGGCAGCAGCTGCTGCAAGTGGGCAAGGGAGCTGCGAGAGTGAAGAAGGGGACGGTCCATCTAGCTGAGGAAAGAAGAAGCTCCCCGAGGCGCAGTTTGTTGCGCTCAGTTTCAAGGCTGCCTGGAGGAGGGGGGGACTTGAAGAACGCCTTCTTTCTGGACGCCTCCTCCTGGCTGTGCTCCAGCTGCATGCACTCTGCAGCACGGAAGGTTTAGGAACCTGCTGCTGGCCAGCTTGTGTCCAGGAGTGCAAGGGCTGCGCCTTCCTTTCTGAAGCAGCCAGAGCATTCTCAGCTGCATGTGCTTGTGAAGCAGCTCTTGGCTGGACATTTGAAATTGGCTCCCCTGAGTACATGAGCCCGGTGCCCAGCTGCTTGGTTCTTCGCCTTCTGTGCTCTGGACAGAAGTGAAGCCCAGCCATGGCTTGGAGCTTTGCCGCTCTTCAGCGTGAACACTGCACGCAGCCACAGTGTGCTGTGCAGGGATTTTCCTTCAGCTCGACGGACAAGCATTTTCTTGCTGTTTCACCGAGTGCAAACTGTCCGTGTAGCTCTCGCTCAGCGAAATGCGTTTGGAGAGAAACACTTGCTGGAGTAGCTTTTCGCTGGGCAAGACTTTCAACACAGCACCACAATTCGGGCAAGGAGCAGCAGAAAGGAAGACCATCTTTTGGTCCTGGCACCTTCTTCTGGGCGAGACGCCTATCCGCCTCTTCGCTCCCTGCAAGGCTGTAAGCTTGGCGCTGGTACTTGCAAGTGAGAAGGCAGGTGCAGAGAGCATCGCCGTCTGCCGGCGTTGTGCAGGCTGGAAAGGAAAGAGGGCTACCACTAGGATGTGCTGCAAATACAGGTTTGCACGCGTCGAGGGTAAGCTCCGGCTAAGCTCGTTGACCTCAAACTGTTCTCTGTGCGAGACTTAGCTGAGAAGCTTTCCGTTAAGATTCAGGCTACCACGCAGACCGAATGTGCTGCTACCTAGCGCTGAGAGAGAAAGTGCAGAGGCCAGGCGTGTTTGGGCAGAGGCAGCAGCCTGGAGGCTTTCGCTGCCAGCACCGTGCTCTCTGGGCGAGAAGCAGACGACTGTTCGTCTCCAGCTAAACGAAAGCGCGACCTGCTACGAAGAGCATAAGAACGAAGGCAGAGCAGCAGGCTGCTGTGCGAATCGCCCAGGCTGCAAGAGGAAGCGTGCGTGGCACTCGCTTGTTTGCGGATTCACTTTAGCAGTCGGAAGCAGAAAGTTCAACCTGCGCCTACTTGTGCTGCTACCTATTTCTCTTCCAGTATTCCCTGGAACCAATTCTGCTAGCTTCATGCTTGGCGATGCAGAGATGACAGTGGTAGATGCGGTGGAGAAGGGAAAAACAGAGTGCAGAGGACAGTTTCTGGTGCTTGACGTGAGGCAAGGGGAAGGTTCAGCCCAGCAGAGGCTGTTACCCCTGGAGCCTTTTTCTTTGGCAGCAGCTGCTGCAAGTGGGCAAGGGAGCTGCGAGAGTGAAGAAGGGGACGGTCCATCTAGCTGAGGAAAGAAGAAGCTCCCCGAGGCGCAGTTTGTTGCGCTCAGTTTCAAGGCTGCCTGGAGGAGGGGGGGACTTGAAGAACGCCTTCTTTCTGGACGCCTCCTTCTGGCTGTGCTCCAGCTGCATGCACTCTGCAGCACGGAAGGTTTAGGAACCTGCTGCTGGCCAGCTTGTGTCCAGGAGTGCAAGGGCTGCGCCTTCCTTTCTGAAGCAGCCAGAGCATTCTCCGCTGCAGCTGCTTGTGAAGCAGCTCTTGGCTGGACATTTGAAATTGGCTCCCCTGAGTACATGAGCCCGGTGCCCAGCTGCTTGGTTCTTCGCCTTCTGTGCTCTGGACAGAAGTGAAGCCCAGCCATGGCTTGGAGCTTTGCCGCTCTTCAGCGTGAACACTGCACGCAGCCACAGTGTGCTGTGCAGGGATTTTCCTTCAGCTCGACGGACAAGCATTTTCTTGCTGTTTCACCGAGTGCAAACTGTCCGTGTAGCTCTCGCTCAGCGAAATGCGTTTGGAGAGGAACACTTGCTGGAGTAGCTTTTCGCTGGGCAAGACTTTCAACACAGCACCACAATTCGGGCAAGGAGCAGCAGAAAGGAAGACCATCTTTTGGTCCTGGCACCTTCTTCTGGGCGAGACGCCTATCCGCCTCTTCGCTCCCTGCAAGGCTGTAAGCTTGGCGCTGGTACTTGCAAGGGAGAAGGCAGGTGCAGAGAGCACCGCCGTCTGCCGGCGCTGTGCAGGCTGGAAAGGAAAGAGGGCTACCACTAGGATGTGCTGCAAATACAGGTTTGCACGCGTCGAGGGTAAGCTCCGGCTAAGCTCGTTGACCTCAAACTGTTCTCTGTGCGAGACTTAGCTGAGAAGCTTTCCGTTAAGATTCAGGCTACCACGCAGACCGAATGTGCTGCTACCTAGCGCTGAGAGAGAAAGTGCAGAGGCCAGGCGTGTTTGGGCAGAGGCAGCAGCCTGGAGGCTTTCGCTGCCAGCACCGTGCTCTCTGGGCGAGAAGCAGACGACTGTTCGTCTCCAGCTAAACGAAAGCGCGACCTGCTACGAAGAGCATAAGAACGAAGGCAGAGCAGCAGGCTGCTGTGCGAATCGCCCAGGCTGCAAGAGGAAGCGTGCGTGGCACTCGCTTGTTTGCGGATTCACTTTAGCAGTCGGAAGCAGAAAGTTCAACCTGCGGCTACTTGTGCTGCTACCTATTTCTCTTCCAGTATTCCCTGGAACCAATTCTGCTAGCTTCATGCTTGGAGATGCAGAGATGACAGTGGTAGATGCGGTGGAGAAGGGAAAAACAGAGTGCAGAGGACAGTTTCTGGTGCTTGACGTGAGGCAAGGGGAAGGTTCAGCCCAGCAGAGGCTGTTACCCCTGGAGCCTTTTTCTTTGGCAGCAGCTGCTGCAAGTGGGCAAGGGAGCTGCGAGAGTGAAGAAGGGGACGGTCCATCTAGCTGAGGAAAGAAGAAGCTCCCCGAGGCGCAGTTTGTTGCGCTCAGTTTCAAGGCTGCCTGGAGGAGGGGGGGACTTGAAGAACGCCTTCTTTCTGGACGCCTCCTCCTGGCTGTGCTCCAGCTGCATGCACTCTGCAGCACGGAAGGTTTAGGAACCTGCTGCTGGCCAGCTTGTGTCCAGGAGTGCAAGGGCTGCGCCTTCCTTTCTGAAGCAGCCAGAGCATTCTCAGCTGCATGTGCTTGTGAAGCAGCTCTTGGCTGGACATTTGAAATTGGCTCCCCTGAGTACATGAGCCCGGTGCCCAGCTGCTTGGTTCTTCGCCTTCTGTGCTCTGGACAGAAGTGAAGCCCAGCCATGGCTTGGAGCTTTGCCGCTCTTCAGCGTGAACACTGCACGCAGCCACAGTGTGCTGTGCAGGGATTTTCCTTCAGCTCGACGGACAAGCATTTTCTTGCTGTTTCACCGAGTGCAAACTGTCCGTGTAGCTCTCGCTCAGCGAAATGCGTTTGGAGAGAAACACTTGCTGGAGTAGCTTTTCGCTGGGCAAGACTTTCAACACAGCACCACAATTCGGGCAAGGAGCAGCAGAAAGGAAGACCATCTTTTGGTCCTGGCACGTTCTTCTGGGCGAGACGCCTATCCGCCTCTTCGCTCCCTGCAAGGCTGTAAGCTTGGCGCTGGTACTTGCAAGGGAGAAGGCAGGTGCAGAGAGCACCGCCGTCTGCCGGCGTTGTGCAGGCTGGAAAGGAAAGAGGGCTACCACTAGGATGTGCTGCAAATACAGGTTTGCACGCGTCGAGGGTAAGCTCCGGCTAAGCTCGTTGACCTCAAACTGTTCTCTGTGCGAGACTTAGCTGAGAAGCTTTCCGTTAAGATTCAGGCTACCACGCAGACCGAATGTGCTGCTACCTAGCGCTGAGAGAGAAAGTGCAGAGGCCAGGCGTGTTTGGGCAGAGGCAGCAGCCTGGAGGCTTTCGCTGCCAGCACCGTGCTCTCTGGGCGAGAAGCAGACGACTGTTCGTCTCCAGCTAAACGAAAGCGCGACCTGCTACGAAGAGCATAAGAACGAAGGCAGAGCAGCAGGCTGCTGTGCGAATCGCCCAGGCTGCAAGAGGAAGCGTGCGTGGCACTCGCTTGTTTGCGGATTCACTTTAGCAGTCGGAAGCAGAAAGTTCAACCTGCGGCTACTTGTGCTGCTACCTATTTCTCTTCCAGTATTCCCTGGAACCAATTCTGCTAGCTTCATGCTTGGCGATGCAGAGATGACAGTGGTAGATGCGGTGGAGAAGGGAAAAACAGAGTGCAGAGGACAGTTTCTGGTGCTTGACGTGAGGCAAGGGGAAGGTTCAGCCCAGCAGAGGCTGTTACCCCTGGAGCCTTTTTCTTTGGCAGCAGCTGCTGCAAGTGGGCAAGGGAGCTGCGAGAGTGAAGAAGGGGACGGTCCATCTAGCTGAGGAAAGAAGAAGCTCCCCGAGGCGCAGTTTGTTGCGCTCAGTTTCAAGGCTGCCTGGAGGAGGGGGGGACTTGAAGAACGCCTTCTTTCTGGACGCCTCCTTCTGGCTGTGCTCCAGCTGCATGCACTCTGCAGCACGGAAGGTTTAGGAACCTGCTGCTGGCCAGCTTGTGTCCAGGAGTGCAAGGGCTGCGCCTTCCTTTCTGAAGCAGCCAGAGCATTCTCCGCTGCAGCTGCTTGTGAAGCAGCTCTTGGCTGGACATTTGAAATTGGCTCCCCTGAGTACATGAGCCCGGTGCCCAGCTGCTTGGTTCTTCGCCTTCTGTGCTCTGGACAGAAGTGAAGCCCAGCCATGGCTTGGAGCTTTGCCGCTCTTCAGCGTGAACACTGCACGCAGCCACAGTGTGCTGTGCAGGGATTTTCCTTCAGCTCGACGGACAAGCATTTTCTTGCTGTTTCACCGAGTGCAAACTGTCCGTGTAGCTCTCGCTCAGCGAAATGCGTTTGGAGAGAAACACTTGCTGGAGTAGCTTTTCGCTGGGCAAGACTTTCAACACAGCACCACAATTCGGGCAAGGAGCAGCAGAAAGGAAGACCATCTTTTGGTCCTGGCACCTTCTTCTGGGCGAGACGCCTATCCGCCTCTTCGCTCCCTGCAAGGCTGTAAGCTTGGCGCTGGTACTTGCAAGTGAGAAGGCAGGTGCAGAGAGCACCGCCGTCTGCCGGCGCTGTGCAGGCTGGAAAGGAAAGAGGGCTACCACTAGGATGTGCTGCAAATACAGGTTTGCACGCGTCGAGGGTAAGCTCCGGCTAAGCTCGTTGACCTCAAACTGTTCTCTGTGCGAGACTTAGCTGAGAAGCTTTCCGTTAAGATTCAGGCTACCACGCAGACCGAATGTGCTGCTACCTAGCGCTGAGAGAGAAAGTGCAGAGGCCAGGCGTGTTTGGGCAGAGGCAGCAGCCTGGAGGCTTTCGCTGCCAGCACCGTGCTCTCTGGGCGAGAAGCAGACGACTGTTCGTCTCCAGCTAAACGAAAGCGCGACCTGCTACGAAGAGCATAAGAACGAAGGCAGAGCAGCAGGCTGCTGTGCGAATCGCCCAGGCTGCAAGAGGAAGCGTGCGTGGCACTCGCTTGTTTGCGGATTCACTTTAGCAGTCGGAAGCAGAAAGTTCAACCTGCGGCTACTTGTGCTGCTACCTATTTCTCTTCCAGTATTCCCTGGAACCAATTCTGCTAGCTTCATGCTTGGAGATGCAGAGATGACAGTGGTAGATGCGGTGGAGAAGGGAAAAACAGAGTGCAGAGGACAGTTTCTGGTGCTTGACGTGAGGCAAGGGGAAGGTTCAGCCCAGCAGAGGCTGTTACCCCTGGAGCCTTTTTCTTTGGCAGCAGCTGCTGCAAGTGGGCAAGGGAGCTGCGAGAGTGAAGAAGGGGACGGTCCATCTAGCTGAGGAAAGAAGAAGCTCCCCGAGGCGCAGTTTGTTGCGCTCAGTTTCAAGGCTGCCTGGAGGAGGGGGGGACTTGAAGAACGCCTTCTTTCTGGACGCCTCCTCCTGGCTGTGCTCCAGCTGCATGCACTCTGCAGCACGGAAGGTTTAGGAACCTGCTGCTGGCCAGCTTGTGTCCAGGAGTGCAAGGGCTGCGCCTTCCTTTCTGAAGCAGCCAGAGCATTCTCCGCTGCAGCTGCTTGTGAAGCAGCTCTTGGCTGGACATTTGAAATTGGCTCCCCTGAGTACATGAGCCCGGTGCCCAGCTGCTTGGTTCTTCGCCTTCTGTGCTCTGGACAGAAGTGAAGCCCAGCCATGGCTTGGAGCTTTGCCGCTCTTCAGCGTGAACACTGCACGCAGCCACAGTGTGCTGTGCAGGGATTTTCCTTCAGCTCGACGGACAAGCATTTTCTTGCTGTTTCACCGAGTGCAAACTGTCCGTGTAGCTCTCGCTCAGCGAAATGCGTTTGGAGAGAAACACTTGCTGGAGTAGCTTTTCGCTGGGCAAGACTTTCAACACAGCACCACAATTCGGGCAAGGAGCAGCAGAAAGGAAGACCATCTTTTGGTCCTGGCACCTTCTTCTGGGCGAGACGCCTATCCGCCTCTTCGCTCCCTGCAAGGCTGTAAGCTTGGCGCTGGTACTTGCAAGTGAGAAGGCAGGTGCAGAGAGCACCGCCGTCTGCCGGCGTTGTGCAGGCTGGAAAGGAAAGAGGGCTACCACTAGGATGTGCTGCAAATACAGGTTTGCACGCGTCGAGGGTAAGCTCCGGCTAAGCTCGTTGACCTCAAACTGTTCTCTGTGCGAGACTTAGCTGAGAAGCTTTCCGTTAAGATTCAGGCTACCACGCAGACCGAATGTGCTGCTACCTAGCGCTGAGAGAGAAAGTGCAGAGGCCAGGCGTGTTTGGGCAGAGGCAGCAGCCTGGAGGCTTTCGCTGCCAGCACCGTGCTCTCTGGGCGAGAAGCAGACGACTGTTCGTCTCCAGCTAAACGAAAGCGCGACCTGCTACGAAGAGCATAAGAACGAAGGCAGAGCAGCAGGCTGCTGTGCGAATCGCCCAGGCTGCAAGAGGAAGCGTGCGTGGCACTCGCTTGTTTGCGGATTCACTTTAGCAGTCGGAAGCAGAAAGTTCAACCTGCGGCTACTTGTGCTGCTACCTATTTCTCTTCCAGTATTCCCTGGAACCAATTCTGCTAGCTTCATGCTTGGCGATGCAGAGATGACAGTGGTAGATGCGGTGGAGAAGGGAAAAACAGAGTGCAGAGGACAGTTTCTGGTGCTTGACGTGAGGCAAGGGGAAGGTTCAGCCCAGCAGAGGCTGTTACCCCTGGAGCCTTTTTCTTTGGCAGCAGCTGCTGCAAGTGGGCAAGGGAGCTGCGAGAGTGAAGAAGGGGACGGTCCATCTAGCTGAGGAAAGAAGAAGCTCCCCGAGGCGCAGTTTGTTGTGCTCAGTTTCAAGGCTGCCTGGAGGAGGGGGGGACTTGAAGAACGCCTTCTTTCTGGACGCCTCCTCCTGGCTGTGCTCCAGCTGCATGCACTCTGCAGCACGGAAGGTTTAGGAACCTGCTGCTGGCCAGCTTGTGTCCAGGAGTGCAAGGGCTGCGCCTTCCTTTCTGAAGCAGCCAGAGCATTCTCCGCTGCAGCTGCTTGTGAAGCAGCTCTTGGCTGGACATTTGAAATTGGCTCCCCTGAGTACATGAGCCCGGTGCCCAGCTGCTTGGTTCTTCGCCTTCTGTGCTCTGGACAGAAGTGAAGCCCAGCCATGGCTTGGAGCTTTGCCGCTCTTCAGCGTGAACACTGCACGCAGCCACAGTGTGCTGTGCAGGGATTTTCCTTCAGCTCGACGGACAAGCATTTTCTTGCTGTTTCACCGAGTGCAAACTGTCTGTGTAGCTCTCGCTCAGCGAAATGCGTCAGGAGAGAAACATTTGCTGGAGTAGCTTTTCGCTGGGCAAGACTTTCAACACAGCACCACAATTCGGGCAAGGAGCAGCAGAAAGGAAGACCATCTTTTGGTCCTGGCACGTTCTTCTGGGCGAGACGCCTATCCGCCTCTTCGCTCCCTGCAAGGCTGTAAGCTTGGCGCTGGTACTTGCAAGGGAGAAGGCAGGTGCAGAGAGCACCGCCGTCTGCCGGCGCTGTGCAGGCTGGAAAGGAAAGAGGGCTACCACTAGGATGTGCTGCAAATACAGGTTTGCACGCGTCGAGGGTAAGCTCCGGCTAAGCTCGTTGACCTCAAACTGTTCTCTGTGCGAGACTTAGCTGAGAAGCTTTCCGTTAAGATTCAGGCTACCACGCAGACCGAATGTGCTGCTACCTAGCGCTGAGAGAGAAAGTGCAGAGGCCAGGCGTGTTTGGGCAGAGGCAGCAGCCTGGAGGCTTTCGCTGCCAGCACCGTGCTCTCTGGGCGAGAAGCAGACGACTGTTCGTCTCCAGCTAAACGAAAGCGCGACCTGCTACGAAGAGCATAAGAACGAAGGCAGAGCAGCAGGCTGCTGTGCGAATCGCCCAGGCTGCAAGAGGAAGCGTGCGTGGCACTCGCTTGTTTGCGGATTCACTTTAGCAGTCGGAAGCAGAAAGTTCAACCTGCGGCTACTTGTGCTGCTACCTATTTCTCTTCCAGTATTCCCTGGAACCAATTCTGCTAGCTTCATGCTTGGAGATGCAGAGATGACAGTGGTAGATGCGGTGGAGAAGGGAAAAACAGAGTGCAGAGGACAGTTTCTGGTGCTTGACGTGAGGCAAGGGGAAGGTTCAGCCCAGCAGAGCCTGTTACCCCTGGAGCCTTTTTCTTTGGCAGCAGCTGCTGCAAGTGGGCAAGGGAGCTGCGAGAGTGAAGAAGGGGACGGTCCATCTAGCTGAGGAAAGAAGAAGCTCCCCGAGGCGCAGTTTGTTGTGCTCAGTTTCAAGGCTGCCTGGAGGAGGGGGGGACTTGAAGAACGCCTTCTTTCTGGACGCCTCCTCCTGGCTGTGCTCCAGCTGCATGCACTCTGCAGCACGGAAGGTTTAGGAACCTGCTGCTGGCCAGCTTGTGTCCAGGAGTGCAAGGGCTGCGCCTTCCTTTCTGAAGCAGCCAGAGCATTCTCAGCTGCATGTGCTTGTGAAGCAGCTCTTGGCTGGACATTTGAAATTGGCTCCCCTGAGTACATGAGCCCGGTGCCCAGCTGCTTGGTTCTTCGCCTTCTGTGCTCTGGACAGAAGTGAAGCCCAGCCATGGCTTGGAGCTTTGCCGCTCTTCAGCGTGAACACTGCACGCAGCCACAGTGTGCTGTGCAGGGATTTTCCTTCAGCTCGACGGACAAGCATTTTCTTGCTGTTTCACCGAGTGCAAACTGTCCGTGTAGCTCTCGCTCAGCGAAATGCGTTTGGAGAGAAACACTTGCTGGAGTAGCTTTTCGCTGGGCAAGACTTTCAACACAGCACCACAATTCGGGCAAGGAGCAGCAGAAAGGAAGACCATCTTTTGGTCCTGGCACCTTCTTCTGGGCGAGACGCCTATCCGCCTCTTCGCTCCCTGCAAGGCTGTAAGCTTGGCGCTGGTACTTGCAAGTGAGAAGGCAGGTGCAGAGAGCACCGCCGTCTGCCGGCGTTGTGCAGGCTGGAAAGGAAAGAGGGCTACCACTAGGATGTGCTGCAAATACAGGTTTGCACGCGTCGAGGGTAAGCTCCGGCTAAGCTCGTTGACCTCAAACTGTTCTCTGTGCGAGACTTAGCTGAGAAGCTTTCCGTTAAGATTCAGGCTACCACGCAGACCGAATGTGCTGCTACCTAGCGCTGAGAGAGAAAGTGCAGAGGCCAGGCGTGTTTGGGCAGAGGCAGCAGCCTGGAGGCTTTCGCTGCCAGCACCGTGCTCTCTGGGCGAGAAGCAGACGACTGTTCGTCTCCAGCTAAACGAAAGCGCGACCTGCTACGAAGAGCATAAGAACGAAGGCAGAGCAGCAGGCTGCTGTGCGAATCGCCCAGGCTGCAAGAGGAAGCGTGCGTGGCACTCGCTTGTTTGCGGATTCACTTTAGCAGTCGGAAGCAGAAAGTTCAACCTGCGGCTACTTGTGCTGCTACCTATTTCTCTTCCAGTATTCCCTGGAACCAATTCTGCTAGCTTCATGCTTGGAGATGCAGAGATGACAGTGGTAGATGCGGTGGAGAAGGGAAAAACAGAGTGCAGAGGACAGTTTCTGGTGCTTGACGTGAGGCAAGGGGAAGGTTCAGCCCAGCAGAGGCTGTTACCCCTGGAGCCTTTTTCTTTGGCAGCAGCTGCTGCAAGTGGGCAAGGGAGCTGCGAGAGTGAAGAAGGGGACGGTCCATCTAGCTGAGGAAAGAAGAAGCTCCCCGAGGCGCAGTTTGTTGCGCTCAGTTTCAAGGCTGCCTGGAGGAGGGGGGGACTTGAAGAACGCCTTCTTTCTGGACGCCTCCTCCTGGCTGTGCTCCAGCTGCATGCACTCTGCAGCACGGAAGGTTTAGGAACCTGCTGCTGGCCAGCTTGTGTCCAGGAGTGCAAGGGCTGCGCCTTCCTTTCTGAAGCAGCCAGAGCATTCTCAGCTGCATGTGCTTGTGAAGCAGCTCTTGGCTGGACATTTGAAATTGGCTCCCCTGAGTACATGAGCCCGGTGCCCAGCTGCTTGGTTCTTCGCCTTCTGTGCTCTGGACAGAAGTGAAGCCCAGCCATGGCTTGGAGCTTTGCCGCTCTTCAGCGTGAACACTGCACGCAGCCACAGTGTGCTGTGCAGGGATTTTCCTTCAGCTCGACGGACAAGCATTTTCTTGCTGTTTCACCGAGTGCAAACTGTCCGTGTAGCTCTCGCTCAGCGAAATGCGTTTGGAGAGAAACACTTGCTGGAGTAGCTTTTCGCTGGGCAAGACTTTCAACACAGCACCACAATTCGGGCAAGGAGCAGCAGAAAGGAAGACCATCTTTTGGTCCTGGCACCTTCTTCTGGGCGAGACGCCTATCCGCCTCTTCGCTCCCTGCAAGGCTGTAAGCTTGGCGCTGGTACTTGCAAGTGAGAAGGCAGGTGCAGAGAGCACCGCCGTCTGCCGGCGTTGTGCAGGCTGGAAAGGAAAGAGGGCTACCACTAGGATGTGCTGCAAATACAGGTTTGCACGCGTCGAGGGTAAGCTCCGGCTAAGCTCGTTGACCTCAAACTGTTCTCTGTGCGAGACTTAGCTGAGAAGCTTTCCGTTAAGATTCAGGCTACCACGCAGACCGAATGTGCTGCTACCTAGCGCTGAGAGAGAAAGTGCAGAGGCCAGGCGTGTTTGGGCAGAGGCAGCAGCCTGGAGGCTTTCGCTGCCAGCACCGTGCTCTCTGGGCGAGAAGCAGACGACTGTTCGTCTCCAGCTAAACGAAAGCGCGACCTGCTACGAAGAGCATAAGAACGAAGGCAGAGCAGCAGGCTGCTGTGCGAATCGCCCAGGCTGCAAGAGGAAGCGTGCGTGGCACTCGCTTGTTTGCGGATTCACTTTAGCAGTCGGAAGCAGAAAGTTCAACCTGCGGCTACTTGTGCTGCTACCTATTTCTCTTCCAGTATTCCCTGGAACCAATTCTGCTAGCTTCATGCTTGGCGATGCAGAGATGACAGTGGTAGATGCGGTGGAGAAGGGAAAAACAGAGTGCAGAGGACAGTTTCTGGTGCTTGACGTGAGGCAAGGGGAAGGTTCAGCCCAGCAGAGGCTGTTACCCCTGGAGCCTTTTTCTTTGGCAGCAGCTGCTGCAAGTGGGCAAGGGAGCTGCGAGAGTGAAGAAGGGGACGGTCCATCTAGCTGAGGAAAGAAGAAGCTCCCCGAGGCGCAGTTTGTTGCGCTCAGTTTCAAGGCTGCCTGGAGGAGGGGGGGACTTGAAGAACGCCTTCTTTCTGGACGCCTCCTTCTGGCTGTGCTCCAGCTGCATGCACTCTGCAGCACGGAAGGTTTAGGAACGTGCTGCTGGCCAGCTTGTGTCCAGGAGTGCAAGGGCTGCGCCTTCCTTTCTGAAGCAGCCAGAGCATTCTCCGCTGCAGCTGCTTGTGAAGCAGCTCTTGGCTGGACATTTGAAATTGGCTCCCCTGAGTACATGAGCCCGGTGCCCAGCTGCTTGGTTCTTCGCCTTCTGTGCTCTGGACAGAAGTGAAGCCCAGCCATGGCTTGGAGCTTTGCCGCTCTTCAGCGTGAACACTGCACGCAGCCACAGTGTGCTGTGCAGGGATTTTCCTTCAGCTCGACGGACAAGCATTTTCTTGCTGTTTCACCGAGTGCAAACTGTCCGTGTAGCTCTCGCTCAGCGAAATGCG